>NC_085137.1:513701133-513851133 GCF_035046485.1 Aedes albopictus | reverse complement strand
TAAAGTAATACTTTACTCCTTTGAGTTAAAATTAGAATACCTAATTATTTTGTTATTTTTAAATACTTAATGGGCATTAATAACATACTGAAGTTTTTTTGGGTTCGCGAAGCTTAATTACTCTAGATTAATTTAATTTCCGAAAAATTAAAACTAAACTCTACCTAACAATCTAAGCAGAAACCAAAAAAGCTATCAAAAAGTATCTGTGGACACCTAATTTGAATAATCTATGAAATCAATAAAAATCATAAATTTCATCAGGAATTTTCTTTAATTTCCTTTAATTTGCAACGGAGTAACTTTGTTACTTTTTCAGCAAATTTCTTTAGTTTTGTATTTTTAAAACAGGTACTGGGGTGTTAGTTTTCAATTATTATAGAAAAATAGATAATTTTTAAATTTTTGGATGACTAGTATTTTTTTATATGAGCGAGAATCATATTTTCATTTTGGTGAAACTTTGATAGTGTCCTGAAAAACAATTCAAATCCCAAAAAATATTACAGATTTAAATCTTAGGAGTATCAACATGATGGGAACAGCCGTATAGACTATATCAGATTGAATTCTTACAACCAAATATGGCAAATTTTACAAAACTATACATATCAAAGTGAGTTTGTAGAGTACTAAGTGAAAAACTCAGTGATTTTTACTAGAAAAAACCACTATCTGTGTAAAATATGATTATTTATATGCTACGCATAGTGAGAAATCTTTATTTGAGTTTGTTTTTGCATATTTATAAACAAATTTAGAAAACTACAGTTTAACCCTTTGGAGCCGTAGGGGTCAATATGAGCCCGGCAATGAATCCGGAAAAAGAAACGTGTTCAAAGCCAGCGAGAATGCGGCAGCGAAGGCGAAAAATAATAAACTAAACTAATGCAACATTCTTGTTGACATAACAGTAAGTGCAGGCTGCGAGCCAATTAAAGGGAACAACTGTTACTCCCCTGCCACCCCACCTCACCAACCATCTCTTCGAGGGAAGAAGATAATGATGCGGCGTGTATTTCCATTTCCGTACGTAAGTCCATTCACCAACCACACTAAATCATTAGTCGGAAAATTGGATTGACGTTCACGCGTTTGCTTTGCGGTGGTAGTTCGCAAGAATTTATTGATTTAAAGACATTAACAATGACAGCAGGACATTCATCTAGTTAACCCTCAAGTTGTGTGGCTTCTATATGGAGGAGCCTCCCACTACTGCCGGTATGCTCATTGATCACCCACCCAACTAAGATAACTCACGCTCGTCTCAAATTCCGGCACCTCCGCGGCGTCCCATCGCACCGGTAGCAGCATACGTCGACAGGTGAATTATTGATGACATAACAATGCTAAGGAAGGGCGAACGTTTCCAAGTAGTAAGAGTTATAGCACACACCACGCTTCCGAGATTGGAAGGACAATTCCTCGCCACGCAACCCTTGACTCGCCTCAATAACCTTGTTTGTCAAGCGAATGGTAGGTATAATCTGAATAGCGCCTTTGGCTGAAATGTGCCATCGTCATACTCGTAGGCAAATACGCGTGTGTATGATAGCCAAAATATTGACAGACTGTGCTGTGCGAGACGCGGAGCACGACGTAGGATAGTGTAACTGAGCGAAAGGTAGCAAAGTTACGACAGTCTATTATCAAATAAGTATGGAAGGCTGAATCGGCTGTTTGTTTAATAGGTTATGCCTATCAATTATGCAAACAATCTGTACCGGCTGTGAGCTTGCAAAGCGAGTGGCAAATTGAACTGGCAGAGAAAGGGCCTATTTGTGTATGTGGCACAAAGTCTAGAGTATAGATATGTAGTAGCGTCCCGATACTCGAGCAAATGAAAATAGCATGAATCTGTTTTAATGGGGACTACAATCCTTCTACTTCTACAACTTGGACAATGAAATAAGGCCTCTTTTTTGTAACTAAAAAACCCAGATTGATCCACCTAGTGGTGATAGTGCCTTTCTCGTCAAATATGTACTCATGATCTTTTAGTCGATGCAATAAATCTTGCCTTAGAGTCAGTGATCAGCCCTTAATCTCTGTGCTTTGGTAACGGAAGGGAAGGAGGAAATTCTCATAACAGCGGTCTGGGACTGTACCACCTACGAACTTTTGAATTCTGAGAATACTTTATTTAGAAAAGCAAGAATTTCATCAAAGCCATCATCGAATTGGGAAACTTATTGATGGCACTTATCCCGACGGTGTGTGTTCAACGTATAGTTCTTTCAGATGACTGCTTGACCACCTTCACTGGAGGCTGATCCATATCAAGATGACTATTACAAGCTAGGATAAAACTTTTTCCACAGATCACTTTGAGCTCTTTGAAAAAGTTGTTTCTGCACACTTTAGGCCGTATTTAATTACTATTGGTTACAAGATTCATGTAAAATTTGTTATGTAGTAATTTGAATTTCCAAAACTAAATCCCAACCAAATTTCAACCACATTACAGAGCTCGCCCTCCACCCGCATCAAAATTTTTTCGCAGTAATTTTAAACGCAAAATATAAAAAAACTTTGTTAGGGGTTAATGCGCTTAAATATTAATTTTTCAATACAATGTTGACCTACCCTACTGTGTATTTGCAGATCAGGAATCTAAAATCATGTGATTCGATGAGATAGTTTTAGTTTTATGAAGTTTTGGTTCTCTTACACATATCTATTGCTAGCATTGATTTTGTGCACTTTCGTAAATTCGCTGAAGTACTCAAAGCTGCTCCTGCAACACAACCGGTAGCGTCTTATGTAGTCTGAGCCTATTTTTTTTGCTAACCGTTCATTAGGTTATCGAAATGTCACGATTTGATGTGTCCCATGTATGAGATTGGTATACTTCATGTTTGGCCACTTTTGAGGGGGCACCCGGAAACGATTCCGGAACATTACCAGTAGTATTGAATGTGGTCTGAGCTTATGTTAATGCTTACTTTTCATCAGGTTATCCGGAATTAGTAACACTACCGATAGTAATTTATGTGGAATCTGTCTATTTTCTTATTATCCGTGCATCAGGTTACTGCCAAAAAAGCGATTTGGTGTACCACAAGCATAGGTTTGGTTCACTTTTATATTTGTCCACACCCGGAACCGATTCCAGGATACTACTAGTTTTCCCAATATCTGAGATTTTTTTTCTTGTTAGCTGTTCTTCAGGTTACCTATAAATCCATTTGATATGTCGCGAATATTGGTTTAGTTCTCTTTAACATTCGGCCACTTTTGGCGAGACATCCGGAACCGGTTCCAGAACTTTACCAGTTGTCCCGAATATTGTCTGCAATTATTTATTGCCAACTGTTATCGGGTTATCTAAACAGCCGCGAATTCACGTGTCGCACGCATGGTTTTGGTTCACTATTATATTTGGACACTTCCGGTGGGACATCCGGATCCGGATATAGTCTGAGACTATTTTCTTTCTAATTTCATTAGCCTATCAAAACAGCAGCGCTTTGATGCATGGCTTTGGTTCAATTTTATATATCGCCTCCTCCATAGGGACAGCTGAAGCAGGCTCCGGCACTACCGACAGTCCCTAATGTGGTCTTATCCTACTTCCTTGATAACCGGTCATTCCGTTATTCGAAAACCGTGAATTGATGTGTCGCATGCATGGGTTTGGTTCACTATTATATTTGGCCACATCCGGCGGGACATCTGGAACCGATTCCGGAACGCTAGCGGTTCAGATATGGTCTGAGACTATTTTCTTGCAAACCATTCATTAGGTTATCAAAAACGCCACGCTTTGATGTATCGCATGCATGTGTTCGGTTCACTATTATATTTGGTAACATCCGGCGGGACATCCGGAACCGGTTCTGGAACATTTCTGATTCAGATATAGTCTGAGACTTTTTTATTGCTAACCTTTCATCAGGTTATCAAAAAAGCCGCGCTCTGATGTGCCGCATTCATAGGTTTGGATCACTATTACATTTAGCCACATCTGGCGGAACACCCGGAACCGGTTCTGGAACGCTACCGGTTCAGATAAGGTCTGAGGCTATTTTCTTGCTAACCTTTCATCAGGTTATCAAAAAAGTTGCGCTTTGATGTGTCGCATGCACGAGTTTTGTTCACTATTATATTTGGACACATCCGGCGGGACATCCAGAACAGGTTCCGGAACACTACCGGTTCAGATATGGTCTGAGACTATTTTCTTGTTAACCATTCATTAGGTTATCAAAAAAGCCGCCCTTTGATATGTCGCATGCATGGGTTCGGTTCACTTTTATATTTGGCCACATCCGGCGGGACACCCGGAACCGGTTCCGGAACACTACCGGTTCAGATTAGGTCTGAGACTATTTTCTTGCTAACCATTCATCAAGTTATCGAAAATGCCGCATTTTGATGTGCAGCATGTATGTGTTTGTTGCAATTTCATGTCTGGCCACTTCCAGGGGTACCGGTCCGGAACACCTATATGGTCATAACTCCGGAACGGCTGGACCGATCCTAACCATTTTCAATCGGAAACAATGGCACAGTATTCCGCGTCGATTGAAACAAAAATCGTTGAAATCGGATGATTTTTACTATCCAAAAGTGAGGTGACATTTTTGTACACATACACACACACACGCACACACACACATACATACATACACACACAGACATCATCTCAACTCGTCGAGCTGAGTCGATTGGTATATAAGACTTGGCCCTCCGGGGGTTCTATCTATGTTTCATTTTTGGAGTGAACATATAGCCTTTCGGTACACCTTGGTGTACGAGAAAGGCAAAAATATGTATCGAAAAAATATAACCAGCCTATTAAATACCGTCGTGCGGGGCTACTTTTGAAGTGCGGGGCTACTTTGGACACTTTTGAATATGAATTTTTTGAGTTCAAAATATGGTTCAAATCTGTTCGATGTCTTTGGGACTATTATGAAACAATAGTTTTCCCTTCATTTGGTTGAAATTATTTTTCAAACAGACCGTTTATTGATTGTCAGGGCACGAAAAAACATCGAATAAACCAATAAAATATACATAACGTATCGGAACATTTGGTCTGTAAGCATTGTTTCTACAGTTCATACATTTCAAAGGGTTGGTCAATTCATTGAAAATGTATCAACGTAGCATATACAATCGAATATTTGTATCGTTATACATTATAAATGACCGTTTCATCTAAATTAAGGATGGATGGTCCCTATTTTCAGGCTATCTATATAGCCAAATCACGCTGCTCATAATACCAAAGGTAGCACAGAACCATCTTAAAACGCATATTTTTATTGAAATAATGTCTGATATAGTATACTACAGTAATGGTACAAAGCAGTTTTATAAATAACCCTGGAATTTGAAATGCAGATTTGTTATAAATAGAAATGTCCAAAGTAGCCCCCATCCAGTTCTATATGAGATGTGTCCGATTGGTGTATGAACAACTTTTTTGTTTATTGATGGATTTAGTTCAAATTTTGGATACATCCTACATACATACTCACGATTATTGTGTGTAAAAATTGTGGAAATCCATTCACTACTCTGGGAATAATAATGTCATAAAGTTGAAAAACCATGAAAAAGTGTATAAAGAAGCCCCGCACGACGGTACATAATTTCTATTAATTCAAAGTGGTTTATTTGTTCTGGAATCCTTCTTTTTCGTGGTCTTGCTGAATGCTCACAAGTTTACATTGCTTCGGCTCTATGGGGCTACAATGCTGGATTATTTTCTGAAATAAAATCAAACAATTAAAAAATATTAGAGCTTTACCCAACAAACATTTTTGCTTTATAAGAGTGGAATAAACCACTTTTAAGCAAACTTTAGTTTAAAGAAACTGCTATTCAGCTAGTTCTGTTACTTGGGTAGTGTAAAATCATTATTTTAGTGGTAACGTCCATAGCAGATAATTCACTTTATTACAAAATAAAGATTTCACACCTTCTGTCCAAGGCAATCCGAACAATCATTTCAAAACTGAACCAACGAGTTCACTTTAATCACTCAATTGATGAGTACACAAAAAATCCCATCCAAACGTACATGTAACCGATCCCTCGTTCTCTGTTTCCCCCGGGCAGTGGTGGCTGATCCTGGGAATGTCAGCCAGAGAGAGAGTGAGACACAGACCCACTGAATTGTGCATTGTGAACATGCATTGGGTGCTGTTGAAAAAGCCACCGCACAGTGTCAGTAAATCAATACCGGGGGCTATTTTCAACAATATTTATTGTATCGGCCTCCGAACCAATGCTTTCACCCTCGACCGCTCCCCTCCTTCCGGTACCGCCTGTTCCCACAAACTCACCGAACAACTACCATCCATGAAGATTCGCTCGTCGTCTAAATGAATTAATGATAATTGATTCGATCACCAATCGGACATACATAAACAGAGTCCTAGTCCTGAACTCGGTACCATCCACAAACGGGCACAAACACACACACACTCCCACACAAACCATCATCGATACATTGCACTGCATTTGGTCAGTCAGTCACCCTTTCGAGATAGATTGGCTCAGCCAGCCAGCGGGCTCCGAGTGAGTGGGTGGGTGGCAGAGAGGGTGGCTATGGCTATGGATAGGATATGATAGAAATGCCTACGGACAGCTCTCCTCGGTAACATATGGCGATAGGTAGCTAGGATAGGTATGGCTCTATCTACCAACCGACAGGAGACACACAATGGCCAATAACATTCTGACTGACGCCCCTGCCTTGGTTCGTTGCCATTCTCGTTGCCTGCACCTCCGGTCTGTGAGGGGAAGGCGCACTTGTCAAACATCCGCTATCGTTCCGTTTTCTCAGCTCCAAGCTGTGAGAAGCATTCGATGATTGTGACTGACCAGTATCTATTCAAAGAGGGAATCGGTATTAAATGCGCTGTACATTTGAACTTAAAAATGATGAGTCGATAAGGAGAGCGTCCAAAATTGCTCTGGTCCTTACAAGTTTCTACCTCATGCGTTCACGGGTCAAGCGATGACAAAACCGCCAGCTAAGAGCTGTGTGCGTGGCTGGTAGTGCAGCCTGTTGTACTTCTATCTTCAGCTTAATTGAGGAGGTACGTCTCGAGCGTCTGTTCACCAAGGAGGTGCGGCTCAAACAGCGTCTGTCCTAACATCCAGCGGCTTAGTATGAAATGCTCCTCCACTGGAAGCTATACCTAAGGTGGCATCCCTACCACGGTGTATAGGGGACCTTAAGCCAACAACCTACTGTTTCCGAAACCCAAAAAACCGTTACAGAATTACAGAAACCGAAAATGAAAGGATTCGAACTGATTCAACGGCAACGACTTTTAGCGCGAAACAACGGACAAGAATTGGAACTTAAAATGTATTAGCCCTAGCTCAGCAGGGTAAACCGGCACAACTAGCCAATGAGGCATGCTGTATGAAGCTTGAGATCTTAGGACTGAGCAAAGCCCGTTGGCCGAACTTTGGAGAACACAGATTGGCATCGGTCAAATTCTGCAATTTGGGGGAGCTACGCACCCAGAGAAAGCACTGGATCACTGATGACCCCTGGAGAAAAGTAGAGGAGCGAGGAACGCCAAAGCCGTGATACAGCGAGCGAAAACACGAGGAGCCAAACTAGTAGTCTGTCAGCGCTATTCGACTCTCGAGAAGGATGTGAAGCACTCATGTAGAGGGAACAAAAGAGCGTGGGCGGACTTCCTATTCGTCGAAGGCGAGAAAGCCGAAAACACCAGCGACATCCGTCTCCTCTACGGTACAAGTGGGAACCCCTCAGCACAGAACAGATAGGCATCTTAGAGCAAATTGAAAATTCCATCCACTTATGTGGTAAATTTTGACATTCATTGCGGAATAAAATGATTTTTTCTTGCTTGAAATTCACAGTGCATACTCTCGACTAAAATGACAAGCACGGCTAGTCTAAAACCGTTTGACGTTTCGGTGGAACTCGCCTTTTTGTGAACACACTGAAAAAAGTTGACACGGCCGATTCATGTGTTTGATTTATGAACTGTTCCATAAACGTCAAAGTCAGTCAGATGTGTTTTTCAATTGAATTCAATGGTTTATACACCGCAGATTAATCTGATTCACAACATTAACTTCACAACAGAGCTTACATCACCGAATTAAATGTAAGTCACAGCAGCTTAATATTTGTTACACCTGGCGTTCGGTAAGCTTTATCTTTAAGGTGAAACATCAAGAAATCCCTTTGCAAGTTTTCATACAAACTTTAGAGGCACAAATCTGACGAACAAAGCATCGAACCAAGCCGCACTTGCTTTTCCTGGCTTTGCTCACTTGCAAAAAGAGGCAGCTTTTACAAATCGAGAGCATTTGTTTACGAATTTTCAAGATCGGTGCTCTTGAAAATGTGAGTAGGGGACCAAGTCGGCCATTGTGGCAGCCATGTTTGTATTCTCTGAAGTTTCTCCTTAACGTTGAACCATTCGTCACAGACAAACAGACGTAACACTTGCGAAATTTCCATCGACCACGCTTTTAACGATCATTTTTAATTTTCATAGTTGTGGCTTTCACAACCAGAGGCGCGCGCATCGTTTTTCTATGCGTTTGACGTTTCACACTAGCGCCTTCTGTTGACGATATGGCACAACACAGTGATTCGTGCATCTTTTCCACCAGGTGATGGTAGTGTGAGCTGGGCGATGGATTTCCATGAAAATCGTTCAAGGTGTTACGTCTGTTTGTCTGTGCATTCGTCATTGAAATCATCGTCATCATTGAACATTTGAAAGCAGTTTTTTCGTTCAAATCAAACATTTTTGCAACGAAAATGGATTCACTGTGTTCCACATGAGGAATAGAATACAGTGAATACATTTTCCTGATCGTTGTTTAGATTTACAGCGAAAAAACTGCTTTTCTATTTCCGAAAAATGATGACGGTTGCTTGAGCCTTAACTGAACCCGATAGCCAAATCAGCACAATTTCATATGTGATGCGATTGAAATTGAAGTAATTTTCCAAAAGAATTTGCACTTTTGTTTTTAAATGAAGGCATGTGTATGTACCATAACTGGTGACACATAACTCACGAAAAAAAAACCCTCAAACGTGTTTCATCATGGCCACCATGAAGAACGTGAGTTAAGATGTGAGCCGCTATTTAATTTTTGTTAACTCCACTCAATTTAGGGTTATTTTTTATTTTTGAACTATTTCTAGGAGAATGCATCGATAGGCCAGTGCCCAGAGTTTGAGCGGTACAACTTTTTGATTATCCTATCCTCGATTCCGTCACGGGAAGGTTCATTTATTACGTCCATCGTTTTCAGGATTTCCCCCATCTCCCCTCTGTCACACTATTTCCCTATACCTAATACACGTACTGTCACACTTTTATAGACTCCCCTCCTCCCCCATATGGTGGACGTAATTTTTAAACGTTCCCCCACTCTGTTCTGCTTCATTCTAGAGCTAGCATCTATTTCAACCGCCTTTGGATTTCCAACTTGCAGGAAATTATTCGTCCTCCGAGGGAATTCTTCCAGGATATTTTTCAACGAATGTCCCATTTTGTCAACACTAAAGACACTGTATGCTAAAGACACGAAATCTGATGATTGTTGCTATAGTGGTTTCGCAGCGCGGCGTCACGAACACTAAATAATGCAAATCTACTGGTTGAAAATATACCCATTTGATTTTGCCGGGAACAGCTGATTTTTGTTTACTATTTTCAACCAGTAACTCAAGTAGTGTTCGTGTAATGCAACGTGTACGTACACGCAACACCACTAAAAGCAGAAACCACTATTGATGATGATTGTCGCGTCATGACGATGATGATGTCGAGCAATGCTTTTAAAGCGCGTTTGACAGGTCTCCTGCTCGATTGGAATGACATTGACAGCAAATTTGGAATTCCAATTGGAACATTTCGTGTCTTTGAATATAGTGTCTTTAGTCAACACCTGGGAAGTCGATTGACGCTTTCCGGGTTTAATTTGCGCCCTCTAATTCGCTATTTTCCTATACCTAATACACGTACTGTCACTCTTTTCTAAACCCCTCTCCCAAATGTTGGACGTATTTTGTTAACGTTCCCTGTGAAGTATAAAAATAATCATTCATGTCATTGTATTTTTTACGAATAATCAGACTTTGGCGACGAAATCGAGCTCACCCTAATATGGTACTGACCTAACATTTATGACACATTTTCGCCTTCATTCCCCGATTCAGGCGAAACCAGCTGATTTTGTTATGAAAACATAAACAGTTGATAGCCGTGTCGACAACAATAAGGATGAACGTAAACATCGATGAACCAGCTGGTTTTGTTGTGTAAACATGACCAGCTGGTGGACCGAGAACAAAAGGCCTCAATGGTAAACATTGAGACGGCCGGCGAAAACTGACACATTATCGGGCGAGTTTTAAAAACCCTGCGACTGAGATTGACAGCGAAATCGAAAGCGAAATATGAGTACGACGAAATTTATTGCATCAAAGTCTAAGTCGAAAAAAAAAACGCAATACATATCAACGATATTCTTCGCAGTGTTGGTAAACTCACACTCAAAACTGGCTCATGAACGGCTCTTGCACACTTAGTTGAGCTCGGCTAATTTTCATTATTTTGCCGAGATCCGCACAGCCGAGTGCTCGGCAACCTAAATTTAACTGAAATATCGGCAAAAAATCTATTTTATTCATAGCGGCACCTATGGGTGCCGCTAGCACCAAACTTCAAGCGTCAAATGTTTAGCCGAGATTCAGCAAATGAACTTTAACCGAGATTTGCACAGCCGATCTCGGCAATCTGTTTTAAATGTGTGCGTGAGCAAACTCGCGCGCGATTCTGAATCATTTTCTCACGCACGAGATTTTCATGCAAAATCTCGCTCTCACGAGTTTAGCGCCGAAATATCGTTCGCTTGTAAAACGAATCCAAATCAATTTAAACGACATTCTTAATTTTTATACACACTCAGTTGAGCTCGGCTAATTTTCATTCTTTTGCCGAGATCCGCACAGCCGAGCGCTCGGCAATCACAGTTTAACTGAGATAGCAGCAAAAAGTTGAGTTTATTCATAGCAGCACCCATGGGTGCCGCTATCATCAAACATTAAACGTCTAGCGTTTAGCTGAGATTTCAGCAAATGAACTTTAACCGAGATCCGCACAGACGATCTCGGCATTCTGTTTTAAGTGTGTACGCAAGATTTAGTCTATTTCTACTATACAATCGTAAAAACTTCGTTGTAAATAATAAGAACACCAAGAAATAAAGCAATGAGTAAAATCACGAGTCAACTCGTGATTTTTTCGGTGGTGAGTTTGGCGAGTCAAGAATCGCGCGTGAAACAACTCAATCATGAGATTAGAGTTTTTACCAATACTGATTCTTCGGTCTTCTTCTTATTTTTGTAGAAATAGTTTTCCATAGGTAGTGCTATAAATGGTGCACGCACCCTACCCCACTTCAATCAGAATGCACAGTAAGCTGGCCCACACTTATATGAAAATCAAAAATTTCGAAAAATGCCAAGTCTAATCTCCTAAATCAGTTGTTTTTTACTCCCAGAAGCTAGGTTCAAAATTTGAGCAAAATCAATTAAGCCTAAGAGGGCGCTCAAAACGCTTGAAGTTTGTATGGGAAAACTTGTTTGTATGCAGAAATTTTAAGTTTTTGAATTTTGCCGCTAGGTGGAGCTGTACGCGTTCAATGATCAAACCCTTTGGTATTATTGTAGGTGACTATATGCCAAAAAACTTTGTCAAAGACCGCAAAGTGATCCAACATCTGTGAAAAAAGCTATACCCTAGGTAAAGTGAGGATAAACTTCATTGTTGTTTTTCCAATACATGTAAAGGAATAATATCAATAATGAAATCTCAATACTTTGCCTCACTTTACCTAGGGTATAACTTTTATCACAGCCGTCGGATCACTTCGCGGTCTTCGACAAAGCTCTTTGGCATATAGTCACCTACAATAATACCAGAGGGTTTATTTTTTGAACGCTTACAGCGCCGCCTAGCGGCAAAATTCTTAAACTTAAAATTTCTGCATACATTTGGCCAAGTTTTCCCATACAAACTTCAAGCGTTTTGAGCGCCCCCTTAGGCTCAACCGATTTTGCTCAAATTTTGAACCTAGCTTCTGGGAGTCCAAAACAACTTATTAAGGAGGTAAGACTTGACATTTTTCGAAATTTTTGTTTTTCATATAAGTGTGGGCCACCCTAATGCACAGGCATTTAAATTTAATTCCGCGTGAAATACACATGGCAAACGTGCGATTTGTTGAAAAGTCGGGGTAAAAATAATGTTGGCGAATTTATATCTCGCGTTTAGTCTCATACGGGTGAATCAACAATGATCAATTTTTCTTCATCGATTTTCTTTTTGGATTTTTCCGGGACAAACCACTAATATTCGGATGATCTCTCGGTGCGTTTCGGTGAAGGACGACTAGAATTGGCATCTAAAATAACAAAAACAGCCGAAATTATTTGCCGGCCACGTCATTAACCAAAGAGAAAATCGATAAAGAGAAACCGATCACTGTAGATACGTCCGTATGATACTAAGCGCGAGATATGTTTAACACGTGCAGTGTACGCAGAATATGCCACCGCAAGCGAAAAATAGGCAACAAAGAAGGCACAGCAACAACGCTTTGTTTTTTCGTTAGAAGATAAAGACAAAATCGCTCCCGAGTTTGTTCACAACAAAAACGGTAGGAATATTTGTCTCGTTCTATTCACATCGTGATTTTGGCATTGTTTTACAACTGAAACTCAACTCTGAGGTTTGCAAGAGTCTTATTTCGTTCAAATGCTTATGAATTCGGTAATGTGGGTCGAAAATTTCAGCAGAAAAGCCGGAATATCAGCACACGCACGGCAAGCGATGTTTGTTTTATTGCTTTCATCGTATGACATGCGTTTGTTGCGGAGCGCCTTTGTTACCAACATGCACCGCTTAGGACAAAGCGTTTGTTTTTCGGCGTGATCCGTTTTTCGTACCCTGAACACGTGACATTCGAGGGTTTTACAATTTGCGCAAATCCATGTAAAACATCAATATCCCAATATCAAGCAATCCTAGACGTGTCAATTTGTTCGAGTGTATGAGCTATTAGACGAGAATAGTCGTCTAATTGCCTACTGGGTGGAGAAATTCACAGTGTAAAAAGCTTGCCCGCCACCGCTAGGTTCGCTGCTGTCGATTTTTAATGACCAGCGCCTATTTTTCTAATGATGATGTTTATCTGTTCTGTGCCCTCAGGCTCAAGCGTGTTCCTGTGAAAATCATCGGCCTCATTAAAGCACAGTACAGGGCATTTTCGTGCAAAGTACTGAAGAACGGTGTCTTGTCCGATCCCATCCGGGTCGTTGCTGGAGTGAGGCAATGATATATTCTATCACCGCTACTGTTCCTCATCGTAATTGACGAGATCCTGATAGGTGCGATTGATCGTGAACCAAATGTCAAATGGGCTGATGACGTTTCTCACTTAGCTCAACGGCGCTCTGATATGCAGAGCAAGCTCGATGATCTTGCCAATCGCTCCTCGGCGGCAGGTCTTACCATCACCGTCAACAAGACCAAATTATTAGGTGCACGGATCAAGAAGGCGAGGGTTAACTTTGCAAGTTTAAGAAATGTATGGAAAAAACAATCAGATTATTCGACGTGTATCAGTGGAGAATATTTAACGGCTGCAGATTTTCATCAATAGATGCCTGAGTATTAGGTTGTCCCAAAATTGCACATGGTCAAAAATCTTGGGGGCTCACCCTGCAAATGATAGCTAAGGGTGTTAGAATCAAACTTTTGTATGACGGCAACTTTCAGAAATGACGTTTAACCCTTATGTGGCCGACAGGGTACCCGGGTACCCAGCGCCCATTTGAAAAGCACGGTGTGGAAAAAAGCAAAAAAATTGTCGGACACATAACGGTTAAAGGTCGCCCGGCGAGATTTTTGAAAAATGGCCATTTTTCGTAATAAATTTCATACTCATATTTTTTACCGCACAAAAATTGGCAATACCCACTATTTTTATATTTTTTACAGCTTGATATGGATCCAAACTTCTTGGAAAAAATAATTAACGACATGTTTTGCAGGTAACTTTTTGATACTGAATTTTTGAATTTACTAAAATTTGTCATTTTTTGATATACTGTGCATTTTACCCATCATAAAAAGTAGGTTCAGATACAATGATGCAAATTTTAAACAATTCCTATAAAAAGATGGGAAATTTTATGAGGAAAAACTTTGCCGAAGACAGCATGGCATTTTTTCTATCCGTTTTAGAGTTATTCACGATTTCCTATTTGGTGAAATTTGAATTTTTAGGTCTTTTTCTAAAAATGTTACATAAGAACTTCTTAAAAACACATACAAAGTAAAAAATCACGTATGCTGAACAAGTTTTTGTCTTGATTGTGTTTTGGATTTATGGTGACATCATTAATTGATTTTTATTTTTTGTTATTCAATCCCTTCATATAGAAATTAACTAGCAAAGATTTCTTAAAAGGCTACACTCTCTTGACAAGCTTCGTATTACCTATTGATTTTTTAAAGATATTCCCCACAAAATGTTGAGCCATATTTTCGCGATTATTTTACTTTCCCTTCGATATTCTCAATTATTTTTCTACACGAAGACGTATGAATCCTGGACCAGTGAAACAGCCCTGGAAACAGTGGCAAAGTGAATGAAGGCGAATTCGTTGATCCATACCAAATTCAAATCGCGATTACGAACTTCTTACGTAAGAATACCAATTTTCAGATACTAAGTTCCAATTCAAGACATTCTAAAAAGCAGAGCATGTCTTTTTTACACTTACTGACTTGAACTATCTTATCAACACCGAAAATAAGATACATCGAGGCAAATTGAAACGGGTGGGATGAGATGAACCAGTGAGTTAACGTAATGTTATCCAAGGTTAGAACAATTTGATTAAGGTACACCGGGGCAAGTTGAAACGGGTGGGGCAAGATGAAACAGCGGGTTAACATAATGTTATCCAGTGATGGTATACAGTTTGAATGGCATAACACATAGTTTTTTATTCAAACAATCTTTTGGAGAACGAAAAATTTTCAAATTGTATTGAAATCTATTTCAAAACTTCGCGTTTCATCTTGCCCCACCCGTTTCAACTTGCCCCGGTGTACCTTACCATGACACATACACGGCATACAATTAGACAAGGTAGGCTATTGTTGGTAAACAACAGTTTTGAACGTAAACAAGTGACGTCATTTTTATCATCCTATATGTTGATCAAAATGATAGGGACTACTAGAACGTTTTATTCATGTCTTTGAACGAGTTGAACAACATCATTGAAAAACAAAATGACATGTTTTGTGGAATGTTATAGAATGATATAGAAAATGTGCCATGCGTTTGATTGTGTATTATGCTCGTATTGTCAATTACATCACCGTTAAAAATGCCATGGCCTACTGAGGCATCTCAAAATGGTACCTAATGATAAAGTTTATCGCTAGTAGGTACCTTTCTGTATCAAAGAAAATGGATTTGTCAACGGATACAAAAATTCAATAAATGATGCCACCATAATTCCTAAACACAATCAAGACAAAAACTTGTTGAGCATACCTGATTTTTTAATTTGTATGTGTTTAAAGAAGTTCTTATGTGACATTTTTAGAAAAATACCTAAAAATTCAAATTTCACCAAATAGTAAATCGTGAATAACTCTAACACGGATAGAAAAAACGCCATGCTGTCTTCGGCAAAGTTTTTCCTCATAAAATTTCCCATTTTTTTATGGAAATTGTTTAAAATTTGCATTAGGTTCAGATACTTTTTATGATGGGTAAAATGCACAGTATATCAAAAAAATGACAAATTTTAGTAAATTCAAAAATTCAGTATCAAAAAGTTACCTGCAAAACATGTCGTTAATTATTTTTTCCAAGAAGTTTGGATCCATGTCAAGCTGTAAAAAATATAAAAATAGTGGGTATTGCCAGTTTTTGTACGATAAAATATATTTGTATGAAATTTATCACGAAAAATGGTCATTTTTCAAAAATTTCACCGGGGCGACCTCTAAACGTCATTTCTGAAAATTGCCGTCATACAAAAGATTGTTTCTAACACCCTTTTCTATCTTTTGCAGGGTGAGCCCCCAAGCTTTTTGACCATGTGCAATTTTGGGACAACCTACTGAGTATATAATTCGTGCATGGTGGCCTCACAATATCGTCGTCTGTGTCATCAAAAGCCGACAGCGACAGAAATTCTGAAGCAAAGACGGAAGTAGGTCGACCACACTCTACGCAGGGGAGGGAAAGAAAAAATGCAAACAAGCGTTAGACTGGAACCCAGCAGGACATTGCAGTAGAGGCAGACCTGATGTCTCATAGCGGCGCAACCTCAACTTGAAAAAAAAAATCGACAGAAATTTGACCTGACAGCATATAGTGGTGAGTTCAATACCTTGATGATCTCCAAGAACTTCCTTGTGTATAAGTCATCAAATCTACAAGCATAACTAACCAGTCTTGAAACCCTTTTGATACCATCTGGAACATCCATGAAACGCTTAGAAGCGCCACTGAAATCCCCCTAGAGCTCAACTGAGAAATTGTGAACTTCCCTAAATCTCTCTTTTGAAACGCCCTAGAATGCTTTAAAAGTTGAAACACTTTGAAACGTCTCAAAAAATCTCATTTAACGTCCGTGAAACTCACCTGAGAGCCTTTAGAGCCTCCCATAACCTCTTTGAAACCCCCTAAACACATTGTTACGCCTGACATGCCTATGAAACCCTTAAACTTCCCTCTATTCCACCTGACATATGCTTTCAAATCCCCTAAAACCCTTCTGAACCGCACGGAAATACTCTGAAACACCCTAAACGCCTTGAAATGCGTATGAATCCCACATGAAGTTCACCTGTAAAGCCCCCCAAAGCCCTTCTGAAATGTTTTGAAATACTCTGAAACGCCTTCAAATGTCGCCTTTGAAATGGGAAGGACGTACGCAGGGTATTTTTCAAGAGCTCTCAGTGATAACTCTGGTGGCTTGAAACAGGAAATTTCTGGAAATTTTCTAGGGTGTGATTACAGGACTCTAGAAGACTTCTAGGGTAGTTTTATCAGGGGTTTTATGGTCAGAATTGCAGAGGGAATTCGGTACAATTTGTATGTTTTCTGCAACTATCTTTATTTGATCATACTTAGTTTAAAATAATTATTCATCTGTCTTTCTAGCTGTCTGTCTGACTATCTGTCTGTCTATCCATCCTTCTGTCTATCTACCTATAATTCAGGCATAATCACCAAGGTGTGGGTTAAGATAGAGAGCAGAGCAGAGGGTGGGATGGAAGGTAAGGTTACTCAAGCGAAGTCGAATAACAAAATAATAACAAGTTCTGTTACCTGGTTATCATTCGTTTAATAACCGAGTTTTTTATCATTTAGGTTGAATTAAGAGCCAACATAACAAAAATTATAACTCAAATTTACTTCTCGAATACCAACATAATAAGAAGTTAAGTTATCATTGAGTTTAAGTTGATAACTTATTCTGTTATACGATATTTTGTATAATTGAGTTTAAGTTGATAACTTATTGTGTTATACGATATTTTGTTCAACATTGCGTTTAGTTATCAACATGAAAAAATACAGCTGAGTGATAACTGGTTTTGTTATCAATTAGTGAAAATTGTGAAAATCTGCTTTACCGACTTCGTCAGCAATTGAAAAAAGTTTCTCATAATTCACAACCCATGATTTCAACTATTGCGCAAAACGGGTCTTGAACCCTGATCGAGTGATTGCCGGTCGCAGTCGATAGCCCCTATACCAACGGGACTCAGGGAGGGGTGAAAGTAATTGAAAGCAACGCTTTCGTAGTACAGTCGCATTGAAGGTGAAAAGCGGAATCTATTTTTAGATTCAAGGTTCGAGGTTTTGAGAAAGCTTTGAAATATGCGTTTGGTAACTGATAACATATTTTGTTATTGTTTAGTAATTTTATGTTAACGCGATCGATCAAAATTATCGATAACTAAATTTGTTATCAATTGGTTACCATCAATTGGAAAAGATGATAACTAAAATAACAGAATGATAGCACCAATAACACAGTTTATTATCAAAGTGATATCACTTTGTTATCCGCCTTTGCTCGGGACGGTAGGGTAGAGGGTAAGCATAGACATAGGGCTGAAGGTAGGGTAGAGGTTAACGGTAGCAGGTAGAATGAAGGGTTAGGGTAGAGAGAGGGTTTGGGATGTGGGTTAAGGAAGAGGGTAGGGTAGGGGATCAGGGTGGAGGGTAAGGTAGAGCTCAGAATAGTGAATAGGGCAGAGGGTTAGGGTAGACGGTAAGCCAGAGGGTACGATGAAAGTATAGTGTAGAGGATAGGGCAGAGGGTCAGGATATAGGATAGGATAGTGGGTAGGGTAGATGTGTAGGGTGGAGGGTAGTGTAGACGGTAGGGTATACCGTAGGGTAGATAGTTGGCTAGACGGAAGGGTAGGGTTAGGATAAAGGATAGAGTGAAGGGTAGGGTAGAAAGTTAGGATAGAGAGTAGGGTAGAGTAAGGTTAAAGGTTAGAGTAGATGGTAGGGCAGAAGGTAGGATTGAGGACGTTCCTCTGGTGCCGACCTACTGATAGGATGGAGGATAGAATATAGGGTTGGGTGAAGGGTACGGTCAAAGATTTTGTTAGAGTAGAGGGTTATGGTAGAGGGTAGGGTATCCGAGCAAAGTTTCATATCAATCGGATAACATACTGTGTTATCTGATATCAAACATAATTAACTAAATTTGTTCTCATTGTGGCTGAATAAGCATGCAACATAACAAACATGATAACAACCCAGTATACTCGTGATACCATAAAAATATCTCATTATGTTATAAATAGAGGCAACCTGATAACAACTTCTGTAAATCAATCAATTTTATCCAATTGAAAACTCATTTTGTTATCAGAAAGATATTTCTGAACGGTCATTACCCCGTAACGTGGGTAGATCACCTTAGAATGGTGCGTTGCGGTGTAAGATCTACCAAATCAAATTTTGATCTTGTTATTTACCGTATTTTTAAATATTCCAAGATCAAAGTTTGATGCTCTTTTCCTTGTGGTTTGTAGTATTTGTGTTTCAATGTACTGCTAATTAACATTTTATTTCAGGAGAATTCAGGTAAATGTATCGTACGATATAAATAATATTTTAAAAATATGTACCTGTGGCGAGCGTATCACTAATATGTAGCTTATTTGACGTACGATGTTAATATTATTTTATATTTCAGATTATCAACCGAAGAATCTAGTAATTCAACCAAATGCCATCAAGATGACGAGGAAACCTGGATGAATTGGGCAGACAACTGATTCGAAGCAGTCTAACAATGGTGTGCCTGAACGTTAACCAAGCGTATCCTTTGGAGTTTACCCTTCCACTAACAACACCCAAATTCCTGTGACACCTAGGCCTGAGAGATCGTAGAGATGTCTACATTATTCATGTCCAAAACTAACCATCCTTTCCCATTCCTCAGCAGTCGCAAGGACGTGGCCAGGACAGTGCTCGACCATTGGAGGATTGCGTCAGTCTTGTCCAAGAGTGCTTTGGTTCGGACGGGAAGGAGGCAACCCTCATAACAGCGGTCTAGGACTGTACCACCTGCGAATTTGTGCGACTCGCTTAATGCTAATGCATTAGCTAGAAAGATATTTGCAACGGTCATTGATAACTAACTTCCATTGTTGTTGTCGACGATGATGCCCCCAGTTTTACAGGTAACGGTAACATGAACTACCAAGTTGATAACACTAAATCATAAAATGAGTTCTGGAGCAATCAATAGTTATCAGTTTGTTACTGGTCAGTTATTGAACTTTGCTCGGGTATACGCGGGTATACGCTAGGGTTTAAGTGTAAATTAGTTCATAAGTTAAAATACACGTTTATAAAAACAAAACAAAAATAGATGGTAGGGGAGACGGTATTGTAGACGATAGGGTAAAGAGTAAGAGCTCATGGCACAAATTTCCCAAATGTAGGAGAACGTGCCTCTGAAGCCGACCTACTGAAGAGTGAAGGATAGGGTAGGGTGTTACGGTACATGCTGGGTAGATGGTAAAAGGTTAAGGTAGACGGTAGAATGGATAATTGTGTAGAGGGTAGGGTAAAGAGTTAGGTTAAAGGATAAAAGATAAGGTAGACGGTAGGTTAGATGGTTGGGGTATAGAATAGCGTAGGAGTATGGTTGAGGGTTAGGATAAAGCGTAGAGTAGAGGGTAAGAGTATGGGGTAGGATAGAGTGTTAGGGGAGAGGGTATAGAAGACAGTAAGGTTGTGGGTAGAATGGAGGATAAGGTAGAGGGTTAGGGTAGAAAGTAGGGTGAATAAATGAAATGAGATTTTCTTGACATATCTTCAGAATTTTTTCGATTTCTACAGGCATTCCTCTCGAGACTCTTCCCAGTATTCCTCCTGATATTCCTTTCGGAATTCCTGTAGGAATTCTTCCTGAAGTCCCTTCTGGGATCTCTTCAGGGATTGATTTAGAAAGGATTACTTCAGGAATTCTAGTCAAAATTCCTGCTGGAATCCCTTCATTCCTCCCTGAATTTCATAAACCATCCCTATCGATATTTTTCTCTGGGATTCCTTCAGCACTTCATTCCGAAAAGGAATATGAAAGAATATGTCCACTGAGATTTCTTTAGGTAACCTTGGAGGGATTTTTTTAAGTATTCGTGCCGGAACTCCTGGCATTCCTGGATTTCTTCAAATATTCTTGTCGAATTTTTCAGGATTTATTTTTAATAATTCCCTTCCTGAATTTCTTCTTCAATTCTATCGGGAGTGATGCTCAGCTTCCTGCCTGAATTACTATCCTGATTTCTCTAACGATTCCATCTGGTACTTTCTGCGGGATTCCTGCAGGGATTTATAAATGCTCTAGAAAATCCTGAAGGGATCCTGAAGAATTTCTCTCGGAATTCCTTTCGGTTTTTCTTCAGTATTTCCCCGGGAATTCTTCTGCGATTCTTTCACGGAGCTTTCAGCCAAGAATCCTTTGAGGATTCTTCCAGATATTCTTCTAGTGAATCCTCCCAAGATTCCTTCAGGGATTTCTGCTGGAATGCTTAATTCTTGTAAGAACTCTTTTAAGTGTTCTATGCAGCATTTCTTCTGGAATTACTGTTGGAATTTTTTGAGAGATCCCTTCCGCGATTCCGTATAAGATTTCTTTAAGAGTTCCTCTTAGAATTTCTCCAGGGATTTTTTCTGGTATTATTGAGGCATTTTTAACCCTCGAGTGATCGTGTTATTGTATTCTGTACAACACGTTGAAAAAATAACGCTTTTTGTACTCAATATAAGCGTGGTGCTGGCGGTGGTTAAGAGAACTTCTGTAAAGAATTTTGCAATCATTAGGTAAACTTGATAACCTTACTTTATTCATCATTTTCAAATGTAGAAAAATGTAAGAAAATTTCAAACCATTTTTCCGGGGACGCGTTTCACATTGCGCCCCTCATGCATGTAACCAATCCTACTTGATTCGTGGAAAACTACCCTGCACTTCCGATTGACTATTCACTATATGCGCTACAGACAATCTAGGGTGAACAGAGAGATCAATATCAAAATAAGATTTATGACGAAAAGAAGAATGTCGACTTTCTGAGCGTACCTTCGAATGCTTAACACTTTGCAGTGGCTTTGGCTGGTAACCCGAAAACGGTACAACCGGTAACGATGATGATTCGATGATACTACCAGCGTTCTTACTGATAGTTTGTGGTGAACCAATCTATCATCTACCATTGATATGTCGTAATAAATCCAGGAGCGTAACTGTACGGGGGTGAACGCTGACTTAAACTGATAAAATTTTTGGTTGATTACGCAAGTTAAGGCAAAAATTCAACTAAACTAAACAACATAATCGTCCTTTTGCACTGTACACTTTTTGATCAACACACACAGCTTTAGTCTCAGATAGATGTGCCTAACAAAGATGAGTGATAATGCATAGCCAATCATCTTCATAGTGCAACCACGGAGAATGGACAGCCATTCCAAAACGACCCAGCACGGACCCATTGTTCTCGAAACCAAAACCAATTTCCATACTATACCCACACCCACTTGAAACCTCGACCTCGGTCCATCAGAGTATAAAATCCGTACTCGGTAGGTAAAGGGGGGATCACCGATGTGGCATACATTTGTAATATTTTTGCTGTGGTTCATCTTCGTTCGTTCGTTTGCCATTCGATGGGATACGTGAAGCCGGCGACAACGATAAAAGTATACGAACTGCCAGAAAAACATCCACCAACTCCCTCGCCACCCTACTGAGTGATGCCTCCATCTACCCATAGCTATACGCACCGCACATGTATGAGAAATGACCTAAAAAGCGGCATAAATACACCCGATATCCTTCCACGTTATGGCTCCTCTCGTCTGCCATCACCGCTATCATCATAGAGAGTAGGCCGCTTCCGATGAAGAGAGAGAGAGAATGAGCAGGATGTGTGTTTTATGTATGACATTCAAACTTCCATATGTAGGCACCCTCCCCCCCTTTGCATCACATATGGATGGCATCGTCCTCGCCGTCGTCGTAGTCGTTGTTGTTGCTCCTCCGGCTGATACATAACCTGCTCGTTTGTCCTTTTTGGAAATTTTGCCTCCCACTCAAATAACCTCCCGAGTCAGTCCGATACGGATGTGAGGAGGTCGAGAATACTCACTCAGAACAAATCGGTTCGATTTACAGATCGGATTGGATTATGGTGTGGACCTAGATGTGGACGCATTTTGATGCTTCAAATTCAAAAAATTTGTGGAGCCAGGCCGCCTTCAATGGTTCGATTCTTAGGCCCTGTTCAGATGTTCATCGTAGTGCTGCTTCCAGCTTTCAATGACCTTATGGTCATTTTTCAGGTTCATTCCCACTTTTTTTCTGTTTCCTGTCACTCTGTAGTATTTTACAAATTACAACAGTTTATTCTGAAAAAAGTAACAAACTACACATTAGAATCGAATACAATCCATCATTAGGCGTTGGAGACACTCAAGTGACTTCGTAATTTAAAAGATAAAAAAGCACAAGTTTAGGTGGATTCGCAAAATATTAGGGATTTATTGGAACATTCAAGGTATACGAATCTGGGATGTTCACAGTGACAAATGTTTGTAACAGCAATGGAAAATAGATGCTGGTGTATGACCGGCACAGCGATGAAAGTGATGCGTAGGCACATTTCGATTCTTGAAGAAACTGATCCTAACAAAGATTGTTTTCTCCCCTCATTGCCCACCACAACCAATCACTGTTACTGTTCACGGGTGCTCCCAATAAGAGTATATTTCACTTTGCCCCCCAAGTGCCTTTTTTCGTTCGGTTTCTGGGGAAAATTTTATTCACTTTGACTGATTTATTGCTACGCACATTCTTCTTGTAGGTAGGTATAGGTATCTTGTTCGTCGTAGTCGGCTTCATATCGCTGTGGAAGCAAAGACCAGGGGATGACCCGAACTTTTCTTACGTGTGCCGATTGGCAATGGGTTTGCGGGAGGAAGGATGAGGTACCAGGACTGATTTATGGCAACAGTATTCAATTATGGACAGCCGCAGAAGCTGACTGCCGAATCTGGACTGTTGGATTGTTGGATTGAATTAGGAGAGCGAAAGTATAATGTGATGAAAATGTAAACACGACGGGGATGGTTTAAGCAGTGACTTGCCGTTGAGGTATGGTGCTCTGCTAGTTAGTTATAAATAGATGCCCAAGAATAGAGTGCAGAATAGAAGTGTATTTAACATAACTCAACAGAGATGATTTTTTTCTTAGATTTTGTGATTTGCTATCACATATTGAACCACTTTTACACTAAGTAAGAATCATTATTTTGAACAAATTGATAATTTTACAATGATTATGATAATAATGATAGCATTGACCTTACTAATACATTTGAAATATAATCGTAGCTAACCATAATATAGGCACAAACAAACAGACATAACACTCATCAAAACGGCTTGGCGTATGCATTTAACGATCAATTCAAATTTCATTTGATTTGCACGATCGTTCCACCAGATGCGCTAGTGTTCGATCGCTTTGACGTTTGTCAGTGTGCACGTTGCTGAATGATACAAACTAAAATTACAGGAAATTTGTGCAGTAGTGTGCGTGTCTGCAGAACGTCAAATCGAAATCCATCATGGCCGACAGGAATGGCATGCTCCTCAAGTTGAGTGCAAGTGTGCGCGGTTTAAATATGAAAATGAGCTGCACTGTGCACATTTTCAGTGTGAAACGCCATCCCTGATGGCCAATAGTGTCGCGCGCGGTTCTACCAACAGGTGGCAGTGTGCTCATGAAAATGACACCGGGCAAAAGTTGTTGATGAATTTACTCTAAGAGTTACGTCTGTTTGTCTGTGATATAGGGTACCGATGATCGTTAGTTGTAGGCTGACAAGGAAGATAGGGTTTGCTTCTGCAAATCTGAGTGTCTGTTCTCCAGGAGAAGCAGCTCGCAACAGTGTCTGCCTTAAATATCTACTCCTTTACCGACCTTGTTGTCGCCCTTTTTATGCACGTGTTACACGTGTCAAAATGACCTGAGAATTGTCAGTCATTTTGGGATTGGATTTGTTGGTGTAATAAAGAATGAGGCAGAGATCGCAGACATGGAAGATCGGCAATGGGAGGAATGACTACGTCAGTACAACAGGGAGCAACAACGAGCCAACACCCACGTTAAAGGAAGTTAAGGAAGCTATCCAGCAGCTCAAGAACAATAAGTCAGCCGGTAAGGATGGTAACGGAGCTGAATTCTTTAAGATGGGCCCGGAAAAGTTGGCTACCTGCCTGAACCAGCAAATAGTCCGAATCTGGGACACCAAACAGCTACCGAACAGGCCATTTGCTCCAACTCCAAGAAAGGCGACAAAATGGAGGGCGAGAACTTCCGAGCAATCACAGTTCTGAATGCAGCTTTCGAAATGATATCCCAGATCACCTTCCATCGTCTTTCTCACGAAGTTTGGGTCTGTCAATAAACTACGTAGGGTGGAAGGGGGGTCTGCAGTCCATACAAATTTCGAAAATTTTGATGAACAAAAGTCTACGAGGAGGGATGGCCAAAAATGAGTGTACGTATTTGATGGACGGCACGTTAATGAGATTGTGGGAAGTTATCGAGCCAGCTTCGTTGACGGTAGCTCGACAACGCACCAAATCTTTACAGTGCAGCGAATCCAAAATCGACTTCAAGGCGGCGTACGACAGTACGACTATGGAAAATCATGGACGGGAATGGCTTCTCCGGAAAGCTCAATAGATTGATAAAAGCGACGATGGATGGTGTAAGAATCTGCGTAAGCAGCAGGGTTTCGATAGATGGGGACATCTTCGAGTTGGTGGAGGACTTCGTCTACCGTGGATCCTTATTACCGGCAGACAACAACGTTAGCCGCGAAAAACGAAGGCGCATTATCAGTGGTAATCGGACCTACTATGGGCTTCACAAGAATCTGTGATCGAAAAAGATTCACCCTCGCTCCAAATATACCATACACAAAACGTTGATAAGACCGGTGATTCTCTACGGGCACGAGACCTGAACTATGCTCAAGGAAGACATGCGACGGCGACATGTGGTGGCGAAGAATTAGTCATGAGTTTGCTAAACTCTACGGTGAACCTAGCAATCGGGAAGGTGGCAAAACCTGGAAGGTTACGATGGACGGGGCATGTTGTGAGAATGATGGACAACAACCCTGCAAAGCTGGCGTTCGCAAAAGATTCAGATGGTACAGTAAGGGTAGCCAAATGTTTGCGCCGTTAAACTTATAAAACGATTAATTGTGTCAAATGATCCATTGATAATATTTAATATTCCATAGAAGCATACCAGAAAACCACAAAGCAGTCATTTGGATCCATGAAACATTGTCGAATGCACCCTTCATTTCATGAAATCAAGAAATAAGAAATCTCCAGAATTTCATAAGCTGCTCCTTGAAATGGTTGAAACGATCCCTAGAATGGATCCATAAACAATTGAAACCCTGAAAAATAGGAAATGATCCAAAAGAGGAAAACGATACATAGAAAATGAAAACTATTAATAAAAAATGAAAAACGATCAACAGAAAATAGGAGAACGATCCATGAAACATAGAAAATGATCCATAAAATGTTTAAACGATCCATAAAATTTTAGAAATGATCCATAAATTGGGGAAATGGATCGTTCCCAAGTTTTATGGATCATTTCTTATATTTTATGGATCGTTTTCATATTATCTATAGATCGTTTTCTATTTTTTCAGGGATCGTTTCCTGTTTTCTATGGATCCATTCTATGGATCGTTTCAGCCATTTCGTGAAAATATGGAGCTCTTTATTGGAAATTTTACGAAAAGAAGGAAGCATTCGACAATGTTTCACGGATAAAAGTGACAACTCTAAGATTTTCAGATATGCTTCCATGGAATATTAAAAAAATATCAATGGATCACTTGAGATTTTTGTATGCAAAAGAATATTTTCTCGTACCAGAAGACCTGGAGGGTAGCGTGCAAGATGGGTGGACTAGGTGCAGAACGATCTGGCAAATGTGTAATGCGACCGAGAATGGAGAACTGCAACCATGAACCGAGTATTGTGGTGAACAATTGTTGATTCAGTTTTATTATGTTTATTATTATATTTTTATATTATCCCTATAGTTTAACTCTGCTGGAGGTTTGACTGTATGATTCCAACAATCAATTGAAACCGGCTACTCAGCCTTGAACTAACAAACGATGTTTATTACTTGACCAACGTTTCGACACGAGGCAAGAAGACACTAACCCCGTAATCGGTTTTAATTGATTTTAATTTTACTGAGCATAAGAAGTTACAGTCAGGTTTTTTTACGCGGGGGATACGTACCGCGTAAAAAAACTCAGTTCAAAATTTAAAAAAACGCATAAAAAGAGTCTCAGCATTTCTCGACGAATCATGCAAAAATAAGACGATGAATTTTTTTTTTGTATGGAGTTTTCATTTACGCGGCCGCGTAAATGAAAACCGCGTAAAAAAAAGACCTGACTGTATATTTATGCTGAAATTTCAACGAAACATGATATATGATAGACCATCAGTGAATTTCTCTGGGAATTCCTTTGGTATTTTAATGTTTATGTGATACATTTGATTATTTTTTTTTTCGGAAATTTATTCGAGAGCTGAATCGGTCGTTTCTATGAAAATTCTTTGATAACTGCTTTGTGAATGTCTTAAGCAATACTTTTGAATATTGTTCGTCAATTTCTTTGAGAAACTCTTCAAATATATACTTAGAAATAATTTAGAAAATTCCTTTGAAACATCTTCGTCATTTTCTTTGGGAATTTCTGTGATAACACTAGTTTACAAAATAAAACGAAAGTCGTGAACTTCTGTCAACGATCAAAATTTTTGAAGCACAATTTAGTACTGATTTCGAAACCGTGCTTCAAAAAATTCAAAGTAGAGCAGTTTTTGAGTTTTAGCTCAATATCGAGTTTTACAACTTTTCAAAATATTAAATTTACTAAAATTTAAATATCTTGCGTTTTGTTCGACCAATTTCAAATCTTTTTCCATAAATTAAAAGCTGAATACAATACCATTTGATCATCTGAATGCAGGTTTTGCGTCAGATTGATGAAATTCAAGATATTGGCGAGTTTTAGGGACGTTCTTCTTAAATTTTAGCCAAATTTCCAAAAATATATGAAGAAATGTATTTTTTTAATAAGAAAAAAAAACAATCTAAAAATTCTTTCTCAATGTTTATTTGACATATTATATGTAGGCGAGTTACAGTAAAAAAATCAGCTCAATCGGCGCATTGATTACGAAGAATGAGATGTGTAAAGTGAGCGACGTTGCTTAAAAATAGAACAAAAATCGATTTCAAATCATCAACCTTGTATGAAAAGTCGAAAAAATTTCCGCTCTACTGTAATTTTTTTCCTTCGCGGTTTCGAACTCAGGGCATGATTCTACACCAAAAATGATCATCAGCTTACCGAGTTCAAAAATGCTGTAAACTAGTGTAATGCATTTGGATATTGGTTTAACGATTTCTTAAGGGATTCCTTCGGAATGTTTTTTTTTTTAATTTTCTTTTGTAGTACCATTGGAATTTTATCAGAAATTTCAACGGCTATTCCTATGACATTCGTTCGGCATACCCTTTTAAAATTCCTTTGAAAATATCATCGGAAATATTCATGCTACAATGTGGCACGTTCGGTGTAGTACTAGATTTGGGCAACGTTGTTGTTGTTTTCTCCATTTCTTGCAACATAAACAAACATCAAATTAGGCAAGGAATCATAATACCCACGCTTGTTGTGTCATTTCATTGCAGAAACGGTTAATTTACCTTCTCACCATACTAAAATTCAGCTCATTACTACAAATATAGTACTACACCGAACGTGCCCCATTCCTTTTTGAATATGTTTGGCCTTTCCTTTGGGTATTTCTCAGACAATTCCTTTGGATATTCAGAAATTGGACTAGCTGAAAAAATTTACAATGGAATTGCGATTTCCAAAAGAATAGTCAATTAAAATTGAAGGAGGAATTTTCGAATCAATCTGTAAGGAAATTTCCAAAGATAAAGAAACTTTTTGATAAATTCATCTAAAGAATTACCGGACAAATTTCCATAAAAAACAATGTTTGAGAAGTTTCCAAAGGAGTTACCAATGAAATTCCTATCACAGTTACCGAAGGAATTCTTGTAGAAGTTGTGGAGCTTTTTAATGCAATTGGCCAAATCCAATCGTAAAATAATTCGCCTAAAAATATTTCAAAGGAGTTGCCAAAGAGATTTGCTTAGTAAATGTCGCTAGTATTTATAAAGAAATTTCCGAAGGAATTCTCAATGCAGTTTAATTTGCCGAAGGAATTACACCAAAACCTCTATTTAGGTAATGAGTCGGGACTGCCTAAATAGAATTTTTACCTAAATGGATTCATTCTATTACCAAAATGGAGTACAAGGTTGAAAAGAAGTTCAAGAAGGGAAAGTGATTAGGAGATTTAAAGGGGGTCATGCGGAGTTTCAGAGGACTTTCAAAGAAGGAAAGGAGTGGCTTTAGGGGCATTTTCGGGGGTTTTGAAGGGTCTCTGGTCAGAATTGTCTTTCAAATTACTAGATGGGCACATTAGAATAACTAGCCACAGAAGTCCAATGTCGCGACTGTTCGTGTGACTAACATCTAGTTTGCCACGCCCTTACAGCGTCAGAAGCGGTACTAGAAGTGTCAAATAAATTTTGTTTACCAAAACAAAAGATGCTCTTCAAGCTGGATATTTGAAAACAGTAACTTATTACAATAAAAGTTAGTAATTTAATTAAATTGGAAAAGTGACTACAGCGCCATTGGAGTTCTAGTGTATTTCTATTATGGGCACGAAACACGAAAAATCCTGCAAAATTCCGCCAGACTTAAAAGTATTCAATGTCGGATCAAAGTCGGGTCAATTTTTATCGTATGTTGGACGAACATCGAACAACTGTTGGGTCTATATTGGGTTTGCCAGCCAAAATTAAAATAGGTCAATGATAGGTTGATGTCGGCTTTGACGTCATCAATGCTGGTGAACACAATTAAATTCCATTAAGGTAACGTTACGTAAATGGAGGGACCTATATAGATTTAACCTAAATGGATCCTACCTAAACGGAGGTTTGAGTGTACCGAAGAAGTCCCCGAAGTAATAATCGAAGAAGTCTCCAAAAGATTGGCCTGGGAATTTTTTAAAGGAATTGTTGACGAATCTTCGATGCAAGTTATATCGAAATAGCCGAAGGCTTTCTGAAAGAAACTGCCGGAGGAATTCCTTAAATCATTACGAAAGAAATCTGGAAGAAAATGTCCTATGAATCCTCACAGAAGTTGTAGAATGTATTAAAAAAAAATGCCGAAGGAGTTTTCAAAGGAATGGCCAAAAGACTCCTAAAAGAAATTTTTCTCAGGGATGAAGAAATTCCAAAAAATACCGAATAAAATCCCTCAAAAAATGCGAAAGGAATTGCTGAAGACATTTCCAAAAAAAATACGACTAACTTCCAAGAGCTATTGCCGAATTGATTACCAAGTAATTGCCGGAGGAGTTACTGAAAAAAATGGAGAAAAAAATCAAAAGACATATTAAAAAAAGCTAGAGAAACTACTAAAACGATTGGAACTTCTAAAAAAAATCCCTAAAATTAAAAAAAGCCAAACAACTCCAAAAACCTAAAGAAGTTTCTAAAGTAATTACCAATAAATTCGTTCGAATAATTATCCAAAAGGATTTTTGCATGAAATTCTAAACGTATTGCGTAGGGATTTCTAAAAGGAATATAAATTACCTTTTAAAACGTAAAACAATTTCCAAATTAATTTCCATGAAAAATGTATTCATCAGCCTTCTAGGAAAAATCATAGGTTCCAACATTTTGCAAATATTATGAACCGACATCGTGGCCGTACGATTGAATTTCAAAAATACTGTTCTCACTACTTTGAACTATGGCAGCAGGTATAAGTGTATTATACCTTGGCAGTGGACGTGTTAAATCAGTACAACGTTACGAATTTCCCGAAAAACTGTTCTTTCCCATATCATTTTACGAAGAAATCGAGGATGAATCGGTATTTCCTTACAAAAAGAAACTGGAAGCCACTAAAACTGGCACCCACTAAACACCCCGTAGGAAAAAGAAACCTAGATACGCCAATGAAGGTACGCTCGAGCAGCGAACGATGTGGGTTGAGAAGTAGACAGTGTGAAGTGATGAGTGAGCAGTGAATAGAGAGGTGTTAAATGGGAGGAATGAACGGTGTGTAATAAAGAGTGAGTGGCGAAAAGTAAAGAGTGAATGAAAAGTAAGCAGTGCGAAGTGAGCATTGAAGAGTGAAGAGTTCAGAGTGTAAATCAGTGAGAAGTAAGGAGTAAGAGTCAGAAGTTAAAAGTGAACAGTGATGATTGATAAATTTAAAATGAAGAACGACATGTGTGGATCAGCGAGTAGTGAGACGTTAGCAGTGACGAGTAAAGAGTGAGTAGCTAGGAATGACCATTGAAGAGCGAGAAATGATGGGCAAGAAGAGGATAGATGATGAATGAACAATGGTATGGAGTGAGAAGTGAGCAGTGAGGACTGAGCTGTGAAGAGTGATCAATAAGGAATGAGCAGTAATGAATGAGCAGTAAGGAATGTTGAGCAGTGAGAACTGAGCAGTAAAGAAAGAGAAGCAAAGAGTGGAAAGCAAGACGTGATGAGTAAGCAGTGAATAGTGAGAGGTGAACTGCAATGTATGGACAATGAATGCTCGTGTAGCTACTAGCTCGGAATAGCACTACGGACCACATGTTCCGGGGTTAACAGACGAATTAATCCGAGGATTCAGAAATGCCTCTAAAGATTTCTCCAGGAATTCATCCAGAAATTCCTCTAGGAGTTCCTCCAGAAGTTTCTCTAGAAATTCCTCCCAGAATTCCTCTAGAGATTCCTCCAATAATACTCCCAGAGATTGCTCCAGGAAATCCAGGGTTTTCTCTAGGGATTCCTCCAGGAGATCCTACAAGTAGTTCTTCAAAAATTCCTCCAAGGATTCCTCACAAGAATTTCCCCTCCACGATCTCCTCCTTAAATTCCTCCATGAATTCCTGCAGAAATTGCTCCAGTGATTCATCCAGGAAATTCACCTGGGATTAATCCAGAAATTTCTCCTGGGGTATCTCCAAGAATTTCCTCAGAGATTGTTCCGGAAACTCTTCCAGAGATTGATCCAAGAATTCCTCTGGTGTTTTTTTTTAGAAATTTCTCTCGGTCTCTCTTCAAAAAAAATATTCAGGGGTTCCTACAGAAATATTTCCATTATCTTTTCCAGAGATGCAGCCAATAATTTCTCCAGCATTACCTGAAGATTACGGGCAACTCTTCCAGCGATTAGTATTAGAATTCTTTAAGACAGTTTTGAATGAATGCATACAGGAACCAGGAATTATCTGCAAATAATCTTCTAGGAGTTCATCCACGGATTTGTTCGGGAATCCAACCATGAATTTCTTCATGAATACCTCCTGAAGCTTCTGCAAAGGAATTTCTTCAGGAATTCGTCCGGCTATTCTTTCAGGGCAAAAGACGATCCAGCCAAAGACAGAAAGTCTCTATAATGAAGATAAATCAATCAAATGTTTCAGGTATATATCCTGATATTCTTTTTTTCTCCAAGAGATTCTTCAAGAAGATATCCATTGATTTTTCAGGAACTCCTCCAGGGATTCCTCTAGGAGTTTTTCCAGGGATGTTTTGAGGGTGTTCCTTTAGAAAGCTCCTCAGGGATTCTTCCAAAAATATATCGAGGGAATTCTTATGAAATTCACCCGGGAATGCCTCAAGAGTTGCCACAACGATTGTTTTAGGACTTATCCCAGGATTTCTCCAGGAATTTTGTATAAGAATTCCTTCGTAAATCTCTATTGAAACTTCTCCAAGAAGTTTTGCCTAACAATTTTCCCTAGATTCCTTAAAGAATCCCTCCAGCATTTTCTTCAGGAATTTGTTCAGGGATTTCATCAGGAATTCTTACAATAAGTCCTCCAGGGATTCTTTCACACATTTCAACACACAATTCAAATAAAAGTCACGGCAGCGAAGATTGTGGTGTGTGACTTAATTTGAACAAATAGGTTCTAACATGCTAGAAGCGCTTTCAGATATTTCTTCACGAAATCCCTATGAAATTCATCGAGGGAAGACTCTTTCGGAATTCTCCCAGGGGTTTCTCCCGTAATTTCGTAAGAAATGCACCAATTACTCCTGGATCTTATTATCAGATTCCTCCAGACATTGTTTTTTTTTTTTTTTTTAATGCATTCCTGCGATTTTGTCCACGAATTTCTTCAGGCCAGGATTTTCCCTAAAACTCCACATTATTTGAGAGTTCTCCGGAAATACCTCCAGAACATTATTCAAGAATTACTTCAGGGGATTTTACTGGGATAACTCGAGTGTTTCTCCGGTGATAGTTTCTAGGCTTTCACGAGAATACTTTTAAGAATTCCTTCAAGGATCCTTCCGGAAATACATCAATTGACATTTCTACAGGATTATTCTCTGAGATGAGTATATGCAGTATAAGAGTATAAAATCTGTCTTTAGGGAAATTTCGGCCAAGACGTACTTGAAACAATACAAGTGAAGGCTTGTTTTTAATGGAATAGAGATACAAGACATTCGAAGATTGTTGATAAGCATAGACAAACAAGATGATTAATTACTGAAAGACTCCAGTTAGTCATGGAAGATATGTAGACATTTAAAAAAAATATCTTCGAACTGGCTTCTATATATTCTACTGGAGTCTCAACAATTTGAAAGAAATCACTAAGAAAAATCTGGATTTGTTTAAAAAGGAGGTTGTAATTTCCAAATGATTTTACCTATAAGTTCTTACGAAAGTTTTATAACAAAAAAAAATGAGCTCAGAAGAAATAGTGCACGAGTAAAGAAAAATCTTCCAGAAATTGATCACTCCTACCAGCACCACGCTGGCATAACCAAATTGTTTTCTCGTGTGCGATTAGTTATAAAATAACTAGGGTAATTGATCCGATCATGGAGGAATTAAGCACTGGGTTCATGCTTAAACCACAATTGTATCGCCCCAAGCAAACTTTTTACATGGACTGAATTGAAAATAATAAAATCTATCCTTTATCTACTGGAAAATAACGAAATATTGCCACTTTGAGGTTGTTATGAGCTTTTTATTCGTTTTTATCTGAAAGAACATTGTGTTCCTAATGTTGCGGTATTTGTTCCTAATGTTGCGGTAACCCATTGAAATCATATGGGATACCGCAACAATAGGAACACAGCAGCAAACATATTTAGGAAAACAATTTTTTAAAATAGGGTTTTCGGCAAATCTTAAGCAAACAAATGGTGCAATCTCATAATTCAAGCACAATACATCAATTAAAAATACCTACCTGGTAACATTTCAGTCGAAAAAGTGCTCAATTGCCATTACCACAACATTAGGTACTATCACAACGATGGGAACAATTACCCTAGTACGTATAAATATGTCAAGCCTGCTTAAACACCCCCCCCCCCCCCTTGCCTGAAAAGATGGCTACGGCCTTGATTTCCATGGAATTTTTATGCATAATTTTATGATAAGTACCAATTTACCGATGAACTAACCTTGTTTTCATAACGCCTGTCCCTAGAAAAGGAAACAATGTTGAAGCTTGGATCGCGTTTTTCTCAGATAGCTGTTTTAGAACAAACATTAATGACGCATAATAAACACACAAAAAAGCTAACATTACATAGAAGATCATAAAAGTTTTGTAAAAGTTTCCTTGTGTTTTAAAAATCAAGTTGAAGTTTTAGAAGGACAACCCATTAATGTTCTGATTAAAAATAACGCATGAACTTTAGCTCAGTGAACTCCTTAGAATCTCGATTTCTCCTCTGTGGTCCTTCCAATAAGCTAACCAAATTGTTCTAGCAATAAAATATTCTCATATCAAAATCTGTTCTCAGGAAGCTTCTCAGTAACAGAGTGAAGAGAGCAATGAGCTGGTAACGAAAAAAATCACTTGCCCTTTATCGTCTACTTTGTGCTCCACGCCGACAAACTGGCGGAGGAGAGATTTGCTCCTTATTTTCGTTTCCCACGGATGCCTGCTCCACACCGCGCACACCACCGTCTTGCGGATAGCACAACCATCAAAGCCAGGAGGGGTTTCCCGGAGTGTGCAAAAGCTACTACCATGACAACTCGACGTCGACGCATTCCCATTCTCCCCTTTTGCGAAGGGCCCGAGAAGGACTCGCCGCCATCGGGAGGAGATGGGGAGCCTAGAGAGCATGTCCGCTGTGCTGCCAAAATGAGGGGCACTATCACACTCCGCTGGAAGTGAGCTTTGGCCGGACCAGGAGACCAGCAATTCCGGACGGTAGTTCCGGCGATCAACTCGGATGCTCTGACGGAGCTTTGGGGAGCATGGCTGCGACTGTGATGGCTCCATATCAAATTGGGGAAAATTATCGCAGGTTTTTTCCTTTCGTCGTGGGAACCACACACTTTAAGGGGAAAGAGTACACTATTGATTACGAAGTTCTCGCTGTGGGGAATCCATACTCTTCGAGAGTTGGCGGTGAAATTTGTGCTTTTCGGTGGTTGACGGAGAAAGAGCCATTCCCCGTTAGCTCAAATTGAATATTTCCACAAATTGTTATCACTACTCGTGTGATAACAGGTTTCAACAGCTTAGTGAGTGTGTGAAACGGGTTGTTCCTCACTGTTCCGTGCGTTGAGGTGGTTCATCAAAGATAACGATATGATTTATTGCTTTCAACTACTTTCGTACTGTATGTTGTGGCATCAAGTTTTATTCATTGTTGCGATCTGCAGGTGATGGTTATTACGATTTTATCGAGTTTTATGATGATGGTTGGTTGGTTTGCGTGACGATAGAGCGAATGTGCTACTAGCTTTAATGCAAATTAAATTGGCGCTTCACAAATGGTGTTCCAAAGCATTTGTTTCGTTTATTTATTTTGCATGATAAGGGAGTAAATGTGGCGTCGGTGGTGTAATGGTCAGCATAGTTGCCTTCCAAGCAGTTGATCCGGGTTCGATTCCCGGCCGACGCAGGATGTTTTTTAGGGTGTCCGACCATTTGGTCGAATGGGTCCGTTGAACTAATGTAATTTGGCAAATGATGATGATAAGAATTCAGAGGTGCCAATTCAATTCAGCTTGCTTCAACATTTTATCAGCTGAAGCTCATCTACTATTTTTTTTTTTTGCAAAAAAGTTTATTATTCCTGCGTGATGGACCTTGGGGTCTTGTGTTACTTTTTGGGTATTCCTGCCTGAAAACTACACAATATTTATTCCGAAATTCCTCCTTATTCTTCGAAGGATTATAAAATTTGCCATAGACTATTCTTGCGAAATTTCTACAGAAGTGCCTTCAGTAATTGCTCCAGGAGTTCCTTGGGAAGTAGCTCGAAGCGTTTTTCCAGAATTATTTTCTTTGATTAGTTCAGGGATTGCTTCAAATCGAAATTTTTGTAAGGTTTCGTCAGCAGAAACTCCTTCTGTGGGTCCAAATTTCCGTAGAAATTCCTCCAGATAATCCTCAGGGAATCATTAACTGCATTCCTAAGGGAATTTCTTCGAAAATTCGTACGGGAATTCCTCATAGAATTCATAAAAGAATTCCTTAAGAAATTCCTCCAATAGCCCTTCCGGGAATTAATTCTAAATTGCTTCACGGAATCCCTCCAGAAATTTGTCCGGTACTTTCTCCAGCAATTCCACCAGAGCATCTTCCTGAAATTAATCCAGAAATTCTTCCAGGAATTCTTCATGAAACTCCTCCAACAAATCTTCTGAGAATTCCCCGAGAAAGTGCTTTGAGAATTCCTCCGGAAATTGTTTCGAAAAATTATTAAGAAATTTCTTTGGAAATTTCTCCAGAAATTCCTCTGGTAATAAATCCAAAAAATATTTCGGAAATTCCTTCAGAAATTTCTCGGTAAATTCCTCGAGAAGTTTATTCGGATAGTCCTCCGAAAATTCCTTTGTGAAATCCTACACACATTTCTTTGGGAATTCTTCCATAACTCTTGGAATTTCTCCACAAATTCTATCAGCAACCTTCCAGATTTTTTATCAGGAATTCTACCAGAAGTGGCAATTCCTCGAGAAAAAGAAGTTCTCAATAAATTCCTCTGGAAATTATTCTACAAATTACTCCGAGGAATCATCGAGAAATTACATCGTGAATTCATCCAGCAAATTCTCAGGGAATTCTTTGAGAAATTCCTCTGGAAAATCTTCAAGAAACCTCTCAAAAAATTCCTCCAGAATACCTCTTCCAATTTCTCTCGGAATTCTTCTACAAACTCCTTTATGAATTCATCCAAAACTTCCTTAGGAATTTCATCAAGAAATTACTCCGAGAATTCCTCCAGAAGTTTCTCCAGAAATTCCACAAGAAAATCCTCCGTGAGGTCCCCAAGAAACTCCTTTGTGAATTCCTTTGAAAATTCCTCCGGGAACTTCGTTAGGAATTCCTCCGGGAAATCTACCAGAAAATACTCCAAGAGTTCTTCCAGAAGTTTTTCTGGGAATTCCTTCAGATTTTCCTCCGGGAATACCTCCAGAAATTCTTCCGCAAATTTCTCAGTCAAAGATTCAGAAACTCCCTCCGAAATTTCGCCGGAAACTCCACCCGAAATTCCTCTGGGAATTGGTTCAGAAATTTCACAGTGAATTCCTCGAGCAATTCCTCCACAAATTTCTTCGTATAAACTATTTTTAAAATTGGCATTCTCAGTCATTAGGTCAAGACAAGTGACATGTGACAAGTGAATAATAGTGTAGCTTTAGTAGATTCCCCAAAATCGTTAATCTAGCGAACAGTGAATCAGGAAATACTACCAATATTGTTAAATATTACCATCCATGCACTTTAGGCAGGCGTGAAAACTCATCTCTACTCTCATGGTCAAATCAGGAGAAATTATTCATGACGGTAGACAATAGTTTATGTTTTATATTCCATGTGCTATATTAAATGTTAACATATCTTTAAGCAATCCCTGAAGAAGGCCACTATAAAAAGGCTGAAACGTCGGAACAGCATAAAATATTTGTTTTGACTGAATGGCTTTCGGAAATTTCTCCAATACTTCTAGAATTCCTCCAACAATTCTACCGGTAATCTTTCCAGAAATTTCTTCACGAGAAATTCCACTGAAAATTTATTCAGAAATTGAATGGGTTTTTCCTCAATAAATTCCTTTGAAAATTACTTCACAAATTACCCCAAGAAATCTTCTAGAAATTACTTCGGGAAATCCACCAGAAATTCCATCCCGATTTCCTTCAGAAATTCCTTCGGAAACTCCATCACAAATTTCTCAGATTTCTTTGAGAAAATCCTCCGGAAAATCTTCAATAAACCCCTCAAAAAATTCCTCCAGTATACCCAAGGATGGGATCATTCATTTGCAAAGAGTTACATTCACTTGCTATTATCTCAGTTCAGAAGCTTGCTATCGAAAAACAATGTATGGATGAATTTAACCTTGTAGTTTTATCTAAAAGTTTGCCGAATAATATTGGGGTCGCACACGCATACCAAAGTTATGAGCGAGCTGTGAAGGCAACTCTCCACGCGGTGAATGTAAATTACATTCACGCCGTGGAGAGTTGCGTTTGCCGCCTTCTGTTGACTTAACTATTGATTCTACGCTAATGTATTCTTCTACAAAGTTTCAGGTAAAACAAAAATGAAAAAGTGTTCCATACATTGATTTTTGCTGCGATGTTTCTGAAACGAGTTAACAGCAAGTGAATGTAAATAATTGCAAATGAATGATCCCCCCTTGAGTATACCTCCTGAATTTTTTCTCGAAATTCTTCTAGAAATTTCTTTATGAATTCATGCAGAAATTCCTTGGGAAATTCATCAAGAACTTATCCCGGGAATTTCTCCAAAAGTTCCTCCAGAAATTGCACACGATAATCCGTGAGGTCCACCGTAAACTTCGGGAACTTTTTTAATAAATCCTCTTTCTTTTGGGAATTCCTCCCGAAATTCTTCGCAAATTTCTCAATCAATTTCTCCAGAAGCTCATTCCAAAATTTCTCCGGAAATTTCTGTAGAAACTCCTCCGGGAATGCATCCAGAAATTCCTCTATGAATTGATACCGAAACTGCTCCAGGAAGTCCTCCACAAAATTCTCTGAAAATTCCTCCAGAAATACCTTCGTGAATTCCTCCACACATTTCTTCGGAAATTCTTCCCGAAATTCTTTCGGGAATTTCTTCAGGAATTCTTTCGAAAATTTCCCAAGAGATTCCGCAGTTATTTTTTCCTAAAATGTCTCCGGAATTCTTCTAGAAATTCCTTTATGAATTCATCAAGAAATTCCATCGGAAATTTATCAACAACTTACTCCGAGAATTACTCCAGTAGTTCCTCCAGAAATTCATCAAAAAACTTCCCCGGGCATTCCTTCAAAATTTCTTCGGGAAACCTTTCAGAAACTACTACAGGAATTCCACCAGAAGTTTTTCTGGGAATTACTCCAGAATGTCGTCCAGCAATTCTTCCGCAAATTCCTCCAGAAATTCCACAGTGAATTCCTCCAGAAACTCCTCCCGAAATTTCTTCGGATATTCATCCAGAAACTCCTCCGGGAATGCATTCAGAAATTCCTCTGATTTTATTTTTGGGCATTGAACCAGAAATTCCTTCGGGAATTCTTCCAGAAATTGTTCAGGAAATTTTTAGGGAGTTCATCCAAAAATTTTCTCGAGAGCTCCTTAAGAAATTATTAAGGAAATTTCTCCAGAAATTAATCCGGGAATATCGCTAGGAGTTCCTCCGGAAATTCCTACCGAAACTCCTTTGCAAGTTCCTCCAGAAATTCTTCCAAATTTTGTCTTGGTAATTCTCCAGATATTGCTCTTAGAATTTTGCAGAAATTCCTCTGAGAATCCCTTCAGAAATTTCTTCGAGGATTCATCCAGAAATTTCATTCGGTATTTATCCAGAAATTCCTCAGGAAATCTTTAAACAAATTAGTCCGGAAATTCTTCACGTAATTTCTATGGGATTTCATCCAGAAATTTCTTTGGGTATTTCTCCAGGAAGTCCTCTGCGAATTCCTTTAGAAATTCCTCTTGCAATTCAGTTAAAAATTCCTCTGAGAATTCCTCCACAAATTCTTTCACCTATTCCTCAAGAAAATTCTCCAGGAATTCATCCAAAAATAACTCTGCAAATTTTTCAGGGAATCCCTCAACAAATTTATCAACAAATTCTTCCAGATTGTCTTTTGGTAATTCTTCGGGAATTTGTCCAGAAACCCATCCGGAAGTTCTTCCAAAAATTCCTTCAGAAATTCCTCCAAGAACACCTGTGGGAGTTTCCCCAGAAAATTCTACGGGAATTTGCTCATAAAGTTCAATGGAAATTCCTCTAAAAATTTTTCCGGGAGTTCATCCAGATATTTCTCCAAAAAATGCGAAAATCTCAGAAAAACCTCAAAATATGACCCGAGACATTCCCTCAGGGTTACTCAATACATTTCTCTAGAGAATCTTCAAGGAAATCCCACATAGATTACTCAAGAAATTCTTCAAGAAGTTCCTTCGCTTTCTTCTTAAAAAAAATCAGATAATCTTCAAAGATTCCCCTTAGGCATTACTGACGAAATTTTGGCAGGGATCCTTGAGAAATTTTCTCAAAGAATCCTTAAGAAATTTCCACATGTATAAGTGAATTCTTCACGAATGTTCTTCAGGAATAACTAAAAAAATTCCCGCAATGGTTACTTAAGGAATTTCCTCTGGGATTTCTTGAAAAATTTCCTTAGTGAATTTTAAAGGCATTCCCTCAGGGAAGGAATCCCTGAAGGAATCATTAAAAGAATTCCTAGTGGAATCCTCAAAGGAATCTCTGAAGGAATCCTCGGAGGAATTTCTGGAAAAATCTTCAAGGGAATTCCTGGAAGAATCATCAAACGAATTCCTGAACAAATCTCCGAAATAATCATCGAAAAAAATCCTGGAGGAATCCACAAAGGAACTTTTGAAGATATTCTCTAAACTTTTCCTAGAGAAATTCTCTGAATTTTTCCTGTAAAATTTTTCGTGCAAACTCCCGGAGGAATTCTCAAAGGAATTCCGGGAACAATTCTCTAAGGCGTTCCGGGAGGAATCCCAACAGAAATTCCTGGAGAAATTGTCTAATGAATTCCTCGAGGCATCCCCGAAGGAGTTCCTGCAAGAATACGCAAAGGAATTCCTACCGAAATAAACAAAGGGATTCCTGAAGGAATCCCAGAGCAAATCCCTGTAGGAATTCCTGAAGGAATCCGAGCAGGAGTTCTTGGATGAATCCCAGTTGGAATTCTTGGACAAATCTCTTAAGGAATTCTTGGAGGAATCCCCGAATGAATCCTAGATGGAATCACTGAAGTAATTCCTAGAGGAACCCTTGAATGAATTTGTGGTGGAATCCCCGAAGGAATTCCTAGAGGTGTACTCGAACGAAATCTTAAATTAAACTTAGAGGAATCCTCGAAATCCGAAATGTATGTGGAGAAATCCCAGAAAAAAAAAATCTAATGAAATTCTTTAAGACATTCCAGACAAAATTATTGAAGGAAACCCGAAAAAGAACTTCTGTGGGTCTTTCTGAAAAAAAAAAACGACCAAAGTAGTTAAAGAGAAAATATTGCAAAAACTTTGAAAGGAACCACCTAAGGATTTCCTGGAAGTATCTCCGATGAAGTTTCTTGAGACATCCATGAAAAAAAATCCTGAAGGAATCCTCGACGAAATTACAGGAGGTATCCTCAAAGTTATAGCTGAAGGATCCTTGAAAGTTTTCTTGAAGGTCCTCCTAAAAGAATTACAAGAATGTTCGACGAAATTTCTTAAGGAATACGTCAAGGATTTCCTTGAAACTTCTCTGAAAAAAAAATTGGAGAAATTTTCGAAACTTTTCCTGGAGATCTCCTCCTAGAAAGCATTACTACGAAAAATCCTCGAAGAAACACGTAGATAAAAAAAAAGAACAGCAAAACGCTGAAGAAGTCTTCTAAAAAACCTTGAAGCGTCCGTGAAACAATTCCCGAAAAAAATCCCTGAAGAATTGCTACAGAAACATATGAAGGAATCCCGAAGAATCCCAAAAAATAAGTTTTGGAGTAATCCACGATGTTATTCCAAAGGTTGTTCTTGAGAAAAAAAAATCGAGAAAATTTCTGGAGTTTCCGAGGATATTTCTGGAAGAATTCCCGTTGAAATACCTGCGGGAATCCTCGAAGGTAGTACTGGAGACATTTCCGAATAAAGACACAAGGGAAATTTGTAGAACATATCTATAATTCTTGGTTGATTTTTTACTAGAAGCTGGAGTTGTCCCAGAAGAGACGTTATGTCAAGAAGAAGAAAAATAATCAAAATCCCCTCCTGCGGTTCACGGATGGAGGTCTTCATGTCGGTGTTCCAAATATTCTGAGGCGAGAATATACACAAGTTTTGATCCGTTACTCCACCAATCGCATCGAAGCTTTCAAGTGGCAAATGATCAGCAAACCTCCCTTAGACCTCTGCAGACTTCCCTTGAACACAATTGACGCCTCTCCTCAAACCCCTAGAATTACTGAAAACTTCTAAAACATCTAGAAATGATTTGAAACACTCAACCGAAGCCCCCTGAAACCGACGACGATGACATCAGCGCAAGAAAAACACAGTCACTTGGCATTTGGATGGATATTCATCGGTGAGCTCGTTCCATGTTATTGAAATAAGCTGTGTATGACATATCAAATAAACAATATTTTTTGATGATGATGAACCTAGAAGTGTTAATGGAATACCTGTAATATTTTCTTTTTACTTAATATATTTCGTATATTTAATCAAAAAATATTGAGAGGTTCAGCACGTCAAGTGTCGGTCCATGTTTTAGCTTAAACCATTTCAAACCATTTTTTTTTTTTAATTTAGCATGTGCATAATAATTTGAATTTCGTCAAAATAAAAAAAAGTGTTTCAATTTAAACAAAGGTTGCATAAATCACATCATTTACCAAAGAGAATCCAGTTCTTCTGGCGTTTCCTCGTGACAATCGATTGAGAGACACAATATTGATCTCGGTTTCTAGTAGCAACACACATCAAACTGACATTATTTTTCTTCCTCTGTGGCCGTAAGAATGTTGTAGGGCACTGCACTGTTTTGATTTTGTATGGGATTTTGAAGTTTCGTGGCCTTGTTGTTTACAAAATTTCTGTAAGAGTGAAAGAGAAGGAGAGAATTCCATGCAGTGCCCTATAGGCAGAGAGGCTATAAACACAGATTTATCTGTATCATACAGATTTTCAAGCATTCGTACAGATGACGTTTTGATGGAAAAACAGATTTGTGGGCTTGCGGAGTTATTTATTTTTTGTATGGGATTCAGATTTTCCGAAAGAGTCGTACAGATTTTAAAAAATCATCCAAGATGACCGGTACTGTTATTCATTTAATGAAGTTTGGAATGCTCAAAGGTGTACATACAATGAGAAAGGTGAGTTACTCCCAAGCTTCGTTGTGCAATTTTAATTGTTCTGATCAATTACGGAGTAGCAGCGCTCGTGTTGTAGATCTGGTAGAACAGAATCTATTCCCCCTTTTTATCCAGTAAATAGAAAAATCGTCCCACTAACAGGAGATTTATCAGAATTGCTAATGTTCTGCTTCCGAACCGATAGCAAAAGAACCTACCCAACGGCAAATCTTTTCTCCAGAATCACTTTAGTAAAGTGAATCTACACAACTTTGCCCGTTCAAGAAAGAGATAAAGAGAGAGTGGGGATTGTTGCTAATCGGGCGCAAAAACAGCCATGCCACAGAAAATTAAAATAACGCCAGCCGCCGACTAGGATGGGAAGCAAACAGCGCAGCGCCGCAGAGTGGGTCGCTCTCGGTAGGTCGGTTGGTCGGCGGCCTGTCGGTGGATGTGAAAGCAATCGATAAATAAATTTGCCTAATTGAAACATGACAGTGTGATTTTGGTGTTTCCATCTGGTGGGAAAAGGGATGGCGCGCGGCGGCATTGCTGTACGGTACGAGGCGCGATCTATTTTGGGGTTCTAACGCATTCCTTCTGAGCGCGAGTGGCCGGAATGCAATTCAAGTTGGCGATAGATTTCGCTGTTTGATTAAATTAGCATAAATTTTTGAAAACGGTTCAGCTGAAAAACAGGAACAAAGGTTCTTTGTTGGGAAGTAGAGTTGGGTTGTTTCTTGGTGTGTTTTCTTTTATAATTTGGAGCACGAATTCAGAAGAACAAGTACTTTTTAAACCTTCATTTTACATCAGTGTATTTCGACTTATGAATTTTTATTTAAAATAACTAACCGAGCCTTAAAAAAGGAGAGGAAAATGCATCGATCAATTAACTTGAAGGGGTGAGAAGCAATGGGGTGTAAGTAACAAAAATCCACTTTCGAGAAAATGAGGTTTAAAGTTTTTCACCAATTTTTCATCCCATACATACGGGGTTGGTGGTCTAGTGGCTACCGCTTCTGATTTGTATGCAGAAGGTCATGGGTTCAATCTCTGGCCCGTCCTTTTCATCCTACTTTGTATCTTTCTATCTACTTTCTCTCACTCTCTCTTCTCTACATATACAACTCATGTATATGCATATGTTCATAGCCATCGCTAGAACCAGAAACGAATTGAAAAAAAAATCGTTTCCCTCCCTTCCAACTTCCACTCACAGCACAGTGTATATATAACGCACAGTGTATATATAACGCCTATAAGTTATGCAACCAAAGCGTGCTGTGCCGCTTGACCTTATTCACCTTATTCACCACACAATCTATCACGAACACTATAAATAACCCCTATCCATGGATCGTATCACCGACCCAACGGTGACTCCCAGATCTCCCATCCTTTCCGTCTAACAAATACCCCAGTCCGTGCAGGTTGTGGGGACGCAGAGTGCTCTCGGTCTCTAGTAGCAACAACCAGTACACTCTAACATTCCTTTCCCTTCCCAGCTGACTATAAGGACTTGGCCGGCGCCGTTATTGATCAAATATGCATGAGCTGCTAAAATTGCACTTTGCGAATAAGTGGAATGTCCCAGCCCCTTATTCAGTTGGATCTCAGTGCAATTGATACCAGTTCAGATCAATCACGGAGGAGCAACCATTGACATGTATAGTCAGAATTGATCGATCGTGATCGATAATTTTTCATCCCTTACAAAATGTATGGAGTTCCAAAATTGATTCAATTTTCTCCGATTTATTGTAATTTTTTTAAACATCGTGAAAAATAATCTTAAAAAGCTTTAAATCTCAAGAACTATTAGATAAGCTCAGCTTTAAATTGACAAAATGGTCACTTACACCCCTTCACATCTGGGCCCCTCACTTCAGATATAATTAAGTTTGTTGAATATTTATCTGCAGAATTTTAACAAATGTTAGAATATATTGGATAAAGTGGTCCATATCTTCTTGTTTTCCACAGAAAAATACTACTTCTGGTCAAGATGTGGTGAAGATTTCATCAAATATTTATTGACTCTTCTAGTTTCGAGGTTTGTCACGGTCGCCATGTAGATACCTGATCAACTAACTTCCAGTTTATTCAGCAATAAACAGAGAATTTCTGTATTATACAAGACTGAGTTTCGCACTACTACTAACAGCATCACTATAGCAAAAGAAGCATCTTATGGTCAACGCAGGATAGTGTGAATCAGGAACGTTTAAGAAAACGTATCCGACGTTTCGACATGGGGATAGTGTCATCCTCAGGGGGAAAATAATTACTATCTTTTTTTTTTTTCCTGAGGAAGATACTATTCCCGTGTCGAAACGTCGGGGGAATAAAACAACTCGTTTTTTGAATCCCAAGACTACGTAGCCCTTAATCAAGAAAGTCAGCCATACAGTCGTATTTTAACAGCTATATTTTTACGTTTTCGGTTTTTGGATAGATCTGCTCTAACTAATCTAAATCTAGATCCGTTTTTCTTTTCTTTCATTATAACATTCCAGAGCTCTAAATATGCATCTTGGTAGCAGTCCTCGGCAAAGTGCTTCGGATTAGTTGGTACTACACTCTTACGTCTTTCGTATTAATCTAGACATGCTTAAACTGATCTAGACCAGTTTCTCGTTACTAAACAACTTCCAGTGAGAGCCCCGTAACGTGGGTAGATCACCTTAGAATGGTGCGTTGCGGCGTAAGATCTACCACCACATCAAATTTTGATCTTGTTAATGTTTTAATGCCTAAAGCGGCCGATCAGTGGTGAGCAGACATTCCAGAATCGAGATTTGAAATGCTTTTTTTTTAATGTTTTGTTGCTAATCCACATTTAATTTCAGGAGTAATCAGGTAAATGTTTTGTTTATAAATGCTTATTTATCATGATTATGATTGTTTTTCAAACAAATGTATAACAAAACATACACAACACACACTGACATACATTACATATACATATCTCATCATATATTGGGAAAGGGAGGGACCATCAGGGCACCCGATTGAAACGATTTGGACAGGAGCTTGGAACTGCCTCCTCCTTGTTGTTAACATTTCGTGGATTGAGGGCGGGCTCTTCGACCCCATCTATTGGGAGTATTCTGTCAATCGAGGGCTTGATTTTGCAGTTGTTCGTGAAAACTTTCTTCTGGAAGGAGATTCTTTTCCCCTGACGCGGGTTTCGCGCAAGTGTCTCTGCTTGCGGGTCCGCACAACCCTTTTTGGCCCTTCATACAGAAGAATGACTGACCACTAACAACAGCACAATCTTGATCAAATCGCTTTTCAGATTATTCCAGTGCTATAGGCAGCTGCCTTGCTACAATAGATGGTAGAACAATATCATCATCACTAAACAACTTCCAGTGAGAGTCTAGACAAAATTCTCCAGGGGAAATCTCGGCAGAACCTTCATCAGATTCCAGCGGGAGTCTCCACAATATTCAAGGGGGCATCTCCACAAGATTTCAGGGGGAATCTCCATGAGATTTTAAGGGTATCCACCACGAGGTCCTAGGAGGAATCTCCAAAAGATTTCAGAGGGATTCTGCACGAGATTTCAGAAGAAATCTCGACAAAGTTCCAGAGACATTCCAGGGTAAATTTTCACAAGATTCCCGGGAAAATTTCCATGGGATTCCAGGAGGATTATATATGAGATTACAGGGAGAATTTCCACGAGATTCCAGGGGGATCACCACGAGATTCCATTGGGAATCTCCATGAGCTTTCAGTGGGAATCTCCACGAGCTTCCAAGGGGAATCTCCACGAGATTCCAGGGGGAATCTCCACGAGATTCCAGGGGGAATCCCCACGAGATTCCAGGGGGAATCCCCACGAGATTCCAGGGGGAATCTCCACGAGATTCCAAGGGGAAATCTCCACGAGATTCCAGGGGGAATCTCCACTAGCTTCCAGGGGGAATCTCCACTAGCTTCCAGGGGGATTCTCCACGAGATTCCAGGGGGAATCTCCACGAGATTCCAAGGGAAATCTCCACGAGATTCCAAGGGAAATCTCCACGAGATTCCAGGGGAAATCTCCACGAGATTCCAGGGGAAATCTCCACGAGATTCCAGGTGGAATCTCCACGAGATTCCAGGTGGAATCTCCACGAGATTCCAGGTGGAATCTCCACGAGATTCCAGGTGGAATCTCCACGAGATTCCAGGTGGAATCTCCATGAGATTCCAGGTGGAATCTCCACGAGATTCCAGGTGGAATCTCCACGAGATTCCAGGTGGAATCTCCACGAGATTCCAGGTGGAATCTCCACGAGATTCCAGGTGGAATCTCCACGAGATTCCAGGTGGAATCTCCACGAGATTCCAGGTGGAATCTCCACGAGATTCCAGGTGGGATCTCCACGAGATTCCAGGTGGAATCTCCACGAGATTCCAGGTGGAATCTCCACGAGATTCCAGGTGGAATCTCCACGAGATTCCAGGTGGAATCTCCACGAGATTCCAGGTGGAATCTCCACGAGATTCCAGGTGGAATCTCCACGAGATTCCAGGTGGAATCTCCACGAGATTCCAGGTGGAATCTCCACGAGATTCCAGGTGGAATCTCCACGAGATTCCAGGTGGAATCTCCACGAGATTCCAGGTGAATTCTCCACGAGATTCCAGGTGGAATCTCCACGAGATTCCAGGTGGAATCTCCACGAGATTCCAGGTGGAATATCCACGAGATTCCAGGGGAATCTCTATGAGATTCCAGGGGAATCTCCACGAGATTCCAGGGGGAATTTCCACGAGATTCCAGGGGGAATCTCCACGAGATTCCAGGGGGAATCTCCACGAGATTCCAGGGGGAATCTCCACGAGATTCCAGGGGGAATCTCCACGAGATTCCAGGGGGAATCTCCATGAGATTCCAGGGGGAATCTCCACGAGATTCCAGGGGGAATCTCCACGAGATTCCAGGGGGAATCTCCACGAGATTCCAGGGGGAATCTCCACGAGATTCCAGGGGGAATCTCCACGAGATTCCAGGGGGAATCTCCACGAGATTCCAGGGGGAATCTCCACGAGATTCCAGGGGGAATCTCCACGAGATTCCTGGAGGAATCTCCACGAGATTCCAGGGGAAATCTCCACGAGGTTCCTGGGGGAATTTCCACGAGATTCCAGAGGGAATCTCCACGAGATACCAGGGGGAATTTCCCTCGAGATTCCAGGGGAAATCTCCACTAGATTACAGGGGAAATCTCCACGAGATTCCAGGTGGAATCTCCACGAGATTCCAGGTGGAATCTCCACGAGATTCCAAGGAGAATCTCCACGAGATTCCAGGGGGAATCTCCACGAGATTCCAGGGGGAATCTCCACGAGATTCCAGGGGGAATCTCCATGAGATTCCAGGGGGAATCTCCACGAGATTCCAGGGGGAATCTCCACGAGATTCCAGGGGGAATCTCCACGAGATTCCAGGGGGATCACCACGAGATTCCATTGGGAATCTCCATGAGCTTTCAGTGGGAATCTCCACGAGCTTCCAAGGGGAATCTCCACGAGATTCCAGGGGGAATCTCCACGAGATTCCAGGGGGAATCCCCACGAGATTCCAGGGGGAATCCCCACGAGATTCCAGGGGGAATCTCCACGAGATTCCAAGGGGAAATCTCCACGAGATTCCAGGGGGAATCTCCACTAGCTTCCAGGGGGAATCTCCACTAGCTTCCAGGGGGATTCTCCACGAGATTCCAGGGGGAATCTCCACGAGATTCCAAGGGAAATCTCCACGAGATTCCAAGGGAAATCTCCACGGGATTCCAGGGGAAATCTCCACGAGATTCCAGGGGAAATCTCCACGAGATTCCAGGTGGAATCTCCACGAGATTCCAGGTGGAATCTCCACGAGATTCCAGGTGGAATCTCCACGAGATTCCAGGTGGAATCTCCACGAGATTCCAGGTGGAATCTCCATGAGATTCCAGGTGGAATCTCCACGAGATTCCAGGTGGAATCTCCACGAGATTCCAGGTGGAATCTCCACGAGATTCCAGGTGGAATCTCCACGAGATTCCAGGTGGAATCTCCACGAGATTCCAGGTGGAATCTCCACGAGATTCCAGGTGGAATCTCCACGAGATTCCAGGTGGAATCTCCACGAGATTCCAGGTGGAATCTCCACGAGATTCCAGGTGGAATCTCCACGAGATTCCAGGTGAATTCTCCACGAGATTCCAGGTGGAATCTCCACGAGATTCCAGGTGGAATCTCCACGAGATTCCAGGTGGAATATCCACGAGATTCCAGGGGAATCTCTATGAGATTCCAGGGGAATCTCCACGAGATTCCAGGGGGAATTTCCACGAGATTCCAGGGGGAATCTCCACGAGATTCCAGGTGGAATCTCCACGAGATTCCAGGTGGAATCTCCACGAGATTCCAGGTGGAATCTCCACGAGATTCCAGGTGGAATCTCCACGAGATTCCAGGTGGAATCTCCACGAGATTCCAGGTGGAATCTCCACGAGATTCCAGGTGGAATCTCCACGAGATTCCAGGTGAATTCTCCACGAGATTCCAGGTGGAATATCCACGAGATTCCAGGGGAATCTCTATGAGATTCCAGGGGAATCTCCACGAGATTCCAGGGGGAATTTCCACGAGATTCCAGGGGGAATCTCCACGAGATTCCAGGGGGAATCTCCACGAGATTCCAGGGGGAATCTCCACGAGATTCCAGGGGAATCTCTATGAGATTCCAGGGGAATCTCCACGAGATTCCAGGGGGAATTTCCACGAGATTCCAGGGGGAATCTTCACGAGATTCCAGGGGGAATCTCCACGAGATTCCAGGGGGAATCTCCACGAGATTCCAGGGAGAATCTCCACGAGATTCCAGGGGGAATCTCCATGAGATTCCAGGGGGAATCTCCACGAGATTCCAGGGGGAATCTCCACGAGATTCCAGGGGGAATCTCCACGAGATTCCAGGGAGAATCTCCACGAGATTCCAGGGGGAATCTCCACGAGATTCCTGGAGGAATCTCCACGAGATTCCAGGGGAAATCTCCACGAGGTTCCTGGGGGAATTTCCACGAGATTCCAGAGGGAATCTCCACGAGATACCAGGGGGAATTTCCCTCGAGATTCCAGGGGAAATCTCCACTAGATTACAGGGGAAATCTCCACGAGATTCCAGGTGGAATCTCCACGAGATTCCAGGTGGAATCTCCACGAGATTCCAAGGAGAATCTCCACGAGATTCCAGGGGGAATCTCCACGAGATTCCAGGGGGAATCTCCACGAGATTCCAGGGGGAATCTCCACGAGATTCCAGGGGGAATCTCCATGAGATTCCAGGGGGAATCTCCACGAGATTCCAGGGGGAATCTCCACGAGATTCCAGGGGGAATCTCCACGAGATTCCAGGGGGAATCTCCACGAGATTCCAGGGGGAATCTCCACGAGATTCCAGGGGGAATCTCCACGAGATTCCAGGGGGAATCTCCACGAGATTCCTGGAGGAATCTCCACGAGATTCCAGGGGAAATCTCCACGAGGTTCCTGGGGGAATTTCCACGAGATTCCAGAGGGAATCTCCACGAGATACCAGGGGGAATTTCCCTCGAGATTCCAGGGGAAATCTCCACTAGATTACAGGGGAAATCTCCACGAGATTCCAGGTGGAATCTCCACGAGATTCCAGGTGGAATCTCCACGAGATTCCAGGTGGAATCTCCACGAGATTCCAAGGAGAATCTCCACGAGATTCCAGGGGGAATCTCCACGAGATTCCAGGGGGAATCTCCACGAGATTCCAGGGGGAATCTCCGCGAGATTCCAGGGGGAATCTCCACAAGATTCCAGGGGGAATCTCCACGGGATTCCAGAGCGAATCTCCATGAGTTTCCAAGGAGAATCTACACGAGATTCCAGGGTGCATCTCCATAAGATTCCAGGGCGAATCTACACGAGACTCCAGGGAGTATATCTATGAGTTACCAGGGCGAATCTCTATGAGATCCCAGAAGAATCATGTATGATATTACAGCGAGAATCTCCACGTGGTCCAGGAGAAATCTCCAAACGATTCCAGGAGGATCTTCAAGATATTCCAGGGGGGTTCTTTAAGAATTTCCAGGGGGAATCTACACGAGATTCCAGGGGGAATCTCCACGAGATTCCAGGGGGGATCTCCACGAGATTCCAGGGGGAATCTCCACGAGATTCCAGGGGGAATCTCCACGAGATTCCAGGGGGAATCTTTGAGAATGCAGGGAGAATCTCCACGAGATTCCAAGGGGAAGCTCCATGAGATTCCTGGAAAAATCTCCATAAGATTCCAGAGGGAATATCTATGAGATTCCAGGGGGATCTTTACGAGATTCCAGAGGGATATTCCACGAGGATCCAGGGGATATATCCACGAAATTCCCGGGGTATGACTATGAGATTTCAGGGAAAATCTCAACGAGATTTCAGGGGAAATTTCCACGAGATTACAGAGAGAATCTCCACGAAATTCCAGGGTGATCTCCACGAGATTCGAAGGGTAATCTACATGAGATTCCAGGGGGAATATCTATGAGATTACAGGGAGAATTTCCACGAGATTCCAGGAGAGATCTCCACGATATTCCAGGAGTAATCTCCATGAGATTCCAGGGAGAATTTCCACGAGATTTCTGAAGAAATCTCTACAAGATTCCACGGTGAATTTTCACAAAATTCCAAAGAGCATCACCGCGAGGTTTAAGGGGGAATCTTAAAAATCTGGACGGCAACGTGAAGTTCTTACGTTAGCATAAACTGTAAAAGTTGATAGTGAAATGCAGGCTACAGGCTCAGATTGCTTTCGCCTTTATGGCCGACTGATTGCGAAGAAGAGAATGTTGCATTTACACATTCCACCAACAATGAAGCGAGTAAAGATGACTGAGGATGACCGCCCAATCGTATCGTACCTCTTCGGCCTAGCCAACCTGACAATACAGTAACATCTCTTTGTTTTTTGGACGTGTACGAACAACGTACGAAAATCAACGCAGTCAGTCGGACATTGTCCTGTAGATGGGCTAGATCACGCCCAAAACCGGGTGACGTAGAGGTAATTCTAATCTTTTCTTGACGATTGTAAGAACGATATGTGTTATGTCTTGTCTCATGTCGCGTCTCGTATGTGTTCCTTATCTGACAACCGTTTTTAAACTATTATGTTTCAGATTTAACTGAACTAAATGAAATGAGTTTTGAACCTTTTTTATGATTAATAGGGTAAGTGCTCCAATTATGGCTATAGTACCAATTATTCGCCATAGTTGATTTTCACCCTTTAACGATGTAAATCTACAAGAAAAAATATGAACAACAGATCACGTTCACAAAAGATGGTTGCACTCATTTAAACTCCACATTTTGCTCAAATTAGGGTAGGAATAAATCATTTTCCTTAAAATTTCGGCTTCCTTGCACCCTTTTTCGCCATAGTGTACCAGTTATGGCTAATCCCATAAGGAATGCATGCAAATAGTGCGAAAAGGAACCGAAGTTAACAAATGTAGCCATAACTGGTACAGGGTTCCTATCATTGGAACAAGTTTTAATAAATACTAAAAGTAGTTTTGGCTCCGTTTCTATATTTTCCTGTGAAGTTTGCTAGCTCAGCTATCTTTTAACATATTGGCGACATTCGTTGGTCTTCTTGTTATTTTTATACAAATAGTTTTCCTTAGGTAGTGCCATAGTTGGTACAGGCACCATATATTATTCTTTGAAAATTTTTTGACTTAACTAAAATATGTTGAAAAGATAGAAGTTACAGCTTTTTCAAAACCAGATATTCCAAACATTTATATGCTTTTAATTTATATGCCAGACCATTACACCAATTTTACTGGCAACGCAACCAATCAATTATTCTAACTTGAAGCTTTTATCTTTTTTGTCGACCTAAAATCTGCTTAAAAATGTTGAACTTCTTGATCACGCTGTCGACCAGTAATCCCCCGTGCAACTTTACACCCACTTCCCTGCTTCATGCATTCTGAAAATAAAGGAATGCAATCCCCGTTCCTGCATCGAACATAATACATAAGATACGCCGCGAAATGCCCTGGAGGTGAAGATGTTGTGCACAAACTTCAACTCCTCATTCCGAGAAATCTTATGCACTGCCCTACCTAGAGCATAGATTTCGCTTCCCCGCTGGCTGCCTCATCCATTTCGCCTCGCCTCTCGAGTCAGTGGTTTTGATCGGTTCCTACCGTATCCGCTTTTATTCAGTTGTTGCTGCCGTAGCCCTCCATCCCGCCCGCGACCCGTGTTGGATACGTGTAAGTTGGGGAATTTATTAAACTGATCCAGTCAAGCGCAAGAGACACATCCATACCGTACACAATCAAGCTGCTCTGTGAGGCCGTTGTTGCTCTTGTCTGGGCCAAGGAGTGCGACAGCCGTGCCATGAAGGCGGTTTCCAAGAGGGGAGGGAGGCGAAGGCAAAGCAGATTCCTACCCGCGCCAAGCGTGAGTTCATATGTATCCAGTGCACGTTGTATTTCGGATTCCATATTCTCTAGAGCAAACCACATCGCACCCGCACTCTTTCTCCTCTGGATGGGGTTCTCTCACTCCCGAGCTATGGCCATAATGTATCTTCGTCTTTCGTGCTCTCTCCGTGTGCTCTGGTGTTATGGTTTCTGTTGGTGAACTCTTGCTTCCCCTCCCAAGTGGTGTTCACGATGATGCTCTGTATAAGGCAGTATCATCATCTCGCAAAAGACTCGGCAATGCCCCGTATCCATTTCCCCAACAAGCGAAGGAACATTGCTTGCCGATGGTATGTCTCCCCGCGTTGGCCCCCTTCTTTGTTCCGGGACAGATACGGTGTGTGTCAATAACGTATGCTCCGTCGAGGAAATCTCGACCGTTTCCTACCCGCCATAACCTCCAGCTATATGACTCTCATCTTGTCCGACCGGCTGGCTGGCTGACTGGTAAGTTGCCGTTCAAAAGCGTCGCCGTCGTGTGTTGGCGGATTATGATTAGGACCGATAATGGATGATACTTGAAGGTGCATGTTCCAATGCGGTGATCGGGGTTCGGTCTGTTGCAGCAGGGCTGAAGCGAATGGGAAACTTGGATATGCAGTGTTTAGGTTTTGTATTCGAAACATTAGTTAAATCAGATTATATATTCCTTTGAATAATTCTCCCTATACAGGACTTTATTGGAATTATTGGAGGCTCAGATTTGCTCCAGCACGTCACAATTTTAAAAGCTCTACGACATTTTTTAATATTTGTCGGCGAGTCCTTCGACATTATTCGCGTTTGCGTATCGTATTCAATCACAATTGCGGTCGATTGAGAGTTACTTTCTTTTACTTTTTTTCTCGTGTTTCGAAACCAATGCTCCGATTGAGCTAAAAATTTTACTATAACTGCCTAACATATTGTTTTTCAAATGAACGTTGAAAAGTAATTTTTAAATTGTTCTTTTTTTCTTTCCGGGAAAAATATAAATCGAAATAGGGTGGAATTGAAAGGTACAAAACTAATTAAACTCATTCGAAGAGGATTTTCTGCCTAGAGCATAGTTTCCCAAAGTGTGGGTCGCGATCCCCAGGGGCTTAGAGGTTTTGAAAAGTCAATACAAGATAAATTGTCATTATTTTTTTAGAGTTTTGGCTAAAATTTTAAGAGATAGTCTCATATTCTCACAAAAAATCCCTAATACCATAAATTTTGCGCAAAAATTGTGTTCAGATGATCGAAACATTTTATTCAGTTTCTATTTATGCAAAAATATTGTAAATTGGTTGACTGGAACGCAAGATATTTATGTTTTAGTAAATTTCATACTTTTAAAAACTGTGGAGCCCGATTTTTACGCAAAACTTAAAAACTATTCTACTAAAAGTTTTTTGAAGGGTAGTCTAGAAATCAGCACATAGTAATGCATCAAAAATTGTGGCCGTTGATAGGCATTCACGACTTTTTTATATGCATGCAGTATCACCACATCTACACTTTTATTTTATTCTTAACGTGTAACTCAGATTTGTATGTTTTCCAAAAACAAAAAAAAGAGTTTTGAAAAATAATCTGCGTGTTTCCATGGGCCAAAGAACTAAAAGCCAGGATAGCTATCTAGCGGGACAAAATAAATCACAATGAAGCGAAGCATTTCCAGCACACGGTGTCTTCGACAAAGTTCCTTGCTGGCGTTGTGGAGAAGTCATGCAAGAAAGTCGGACATAAGGAAGGATACTGTACCTGTTTCCAATCAAAGCCGAAGAAAAAAAAAACGAGGTTTTAAAAATCAATCAGCGAAGGCACAAGGAATCTATTCCGTCAATCAGGTGGGCGTTACAGCCAACCGAAGATTCACTACAGTGGAGCTCAATGGAAACGTCGTCAGTATGTAGTTGGCTATCTTCGGACATCAGTGTCATTTCACAAAAGGTCTACGGACAAATGGGATGTCCAGCCGGAAAACAACCATCAATCAACGTTGTGAATGCTTCTGGTAAAGACATGGGTCTCACTTTGGAGTTATCGTGCTCAATCACATTGAATGGCGTGTCCAAGCAAGGAAGATGTTACGTGTCCAAGGCAGATGATCTCAATTTGTTTGGAGCTGAATGGATTGAACTGTTCGGACTTTGGGATGTACCTTTCAACGCAGTGTGCAACCAAGTATCAATGAAGCATCATCCGGAAGGTGAGGACCCAGTCGATCGCTTGAAAGCTAAGTACAGCAACGTTTTCGATGAGATCCTGGGACTTTGTACGAAGTAGCAAGTATTGCTAACAGTCAAGCCAGGATCGAAGTCAGTTTTCCGTCAGAAGCCTCCAGTTCCATATGTATCTGTCCAGAAAATTGAAGATGAACTAAACCGGCCTCAAGCTTTGGACATCATTTCACCTGTGACATATTCCGAGTGGACCGCTCCAATTGTAGCAGTTCGGAAACCTTTTGATACAGTCAGAATCTGTGCAGATTATTCCACCGGATTGAACGAAGCTTTAGAAGCAAATTATCATCCGTTGTCGCTTTGGCATTTCGGAAAAATTGGTTGGGAAGAAAATATTTTCGGGCGCCTACTTGCAAGTCGAATTTTCCGAATCCTCAAGAAAATTGCTGACCATCAACACACATATAAAGGCCTGTACCAATTTAATCGACTTTCTCCAGGATTAAAAACCGCACTAGGTGAATTCCAGCAGATCGTGGACAACATGGTAGCAGATTTGGAGGATAGAAGGAGGATATATGACGACATCATGGTGGCAAGCAGTTCTCTGGAAGGAAATCTTCAGCAGCTGGAGCGGTTACTGTCTCGCATCGAAGAATACGGGTTTCATCTCAAAATCGAATAAAGCAACTTCTTCATGCAGCTGATTCAGTACCTCGGATTGATTATAGAGGACCAAGGAATTCGCCCGGATCCAGAAAAGATCAAGACCATCGTCAACATGCCAGCCCCGCACTATGTACCAAGTCTACGTTCGTTTCTGGGGGCAGTAAATTATTACGGCAAGTTTGTACAAGGTATACACTAAAACCTGATTTTATGCATGTTATTTTTATGCACTTTTAATTTATACACCTTTTTTGTGCCCTACATAAAAAGAGTGAAAGCAACTCAGAACCAATATTGTGCATAAGAATATTCAATAATGACGGTAACTATTGCAACGGCGGCCAGGTGGTGTTTATAGGGATGAGCAAATGGAAGTAACAGGGGAGCTTCAACTGGTCCCAAAGGGTATCCGCGAGGTACCAGGAGATCTCAGGGGGTTTCGGGGGTCTGAGGGGGTTTTTGTAAGTATTGCTGAGAGTTTCAAAGGATTTTCGACGGGTTTTGGAGGCGTTACAGGTATGTTTTCGGAGATTTTCGAGGGTCTCACGTACGTTAAATGGGTGTTTTCGGGGGTTTCGGTGGGTCTCAGGTGTGTTACATGGGGTCCGAGGGGTTTTAAGTGAGGGTTTTTGGCGAGATTCAGAGGCGTTAAGGAGGAGTTTTCGGGGGTTTCGGAGAGTCTGGGGGAATTGTAGGGGATTTTGGGATTTGGGATTCAGAGGCGTTACGGAAGCGTTACGGAGGAGTTTTGGGGGTTTCAGAGTGTCGCAGGTGCGTTACATGGGGTTCGAGAGGGTTTTAGGGGGATCTTTGAGGCGTTTCAGGAAGTTGTAGAGGATTTTCAGGGATCCCATCCTAAAATCCTTTAAATCGCCCATTTAAAGAAGTTCTTTAAACTCCCTGATACGACCCTGACAGGAAATATCTCGAAACGTCCCTAAAATGCTATCATACGCCCCTAAAATCCCTAGGAACGCCCTTAAAATGCTCCAAAAAATCCCTGAAATTATCTGAAATTAGTCTGAAATGCCGTGAAACGCCCTTCAAACCCCTTGTAACGCCTTTTAACCTTTTGGAGCCAATTTTTTTCGCCCCTGTCGTCGCAACTTCGCTGGTGTCGAACACGTTTGTTATGCTCGGTTTCATCGCCGGGGTCATATATGACCCCTCCGGCTCCAAAGCGTTAAGGCTCCTGAGATTCCCTGAATCGCCCTTAAGCCACCTTGAAACCCCCTCAATTCTATTGAAATGCCCCTAACTTTACCGTAATCCCATGAAAACGTCATCAAAACCTGACAGAACGCCCTTGAAAGGCAACCAATGGATGCTTTATTGTGAAAGGACGTCAAATGGAACTGGAGTCCAGCTTGTCATAACGCTTTCAAAGAGCTCAAGAAGATTCTACAATCAGACCTCCTACTGACGCATTACAACCCAGCTTATAGTAAGTAGCAGCCGACGCATCGCAACATGGTATTGGAGCAGTCCTGTTTCACCGATTTCCAGATGGTTCTGTCCAGGTTGTATGTCACGCTTCCCGTACTTTGACTGATGCTGAAATTCATTCTATAAACGGACCATAAACCACTTCTTGAAATTTTCGGATCGAAGAAAGACATACCAGTGCATACTGCAGTACAATTTCAAGATAGAATTCCAGAAGACTGAAAGTATTGGTTAGGCTGATTTGCTCTCTCGCTTGATTAAACAACACTCCAAGCCCGATGAAAATTATGTGATTGCCAGTTTGCAAATGGAAGCAGATATTCGCAGTATTCAAACCGAAGCCGTATTAGTTCTACTAATCTCCAGTCAAATGATTTTGCAAGAATCAAAAAAGGATGCGACATTTCAAGCAGTCCTCAAGCAAGTTCGAGATAATTGGCCTTCCACGAGACATTCCAATGAAGTCAGATCTTTCTACAAGAGACGTGAAGCGCTGTATGAAACGGAAGGATACCTGATGTTCATGGATGGAATCGTCATTCCAAAGTCATTGCAATCAGCTGTTCTCAAGCAGTTACATGTTGGTCATCCTGAAATGCAAAGAATGAAATCTCTAGCAAGAATTTTTCTGTTTTGTCCAATTATGGATGCAGATATTGACGACTATGTCCGGAGATGTTTACACTGTGCAGCAGTACCTATCAAAAGCTCCCGTGAAAACAACTCTTTCATCGGAGCCAATTCCGCCCATGCTGTGGTCTCGTCTTTATGTGGATTATGCTGGACCAATCAAAATAACATGTTCCTCGTCAACGTGGACGCGTATTCAAAGTGGCCAGAAAGTTTTGCTACCAGTAGCTCGACCACAACAATGACGATTAAGAAGCTGAAGGAATGTGTCTCCCGATTTGGATGTCCATTGACCGTTGTAACAGATTACGGTACCCAGTTTTGCTCTGAAGCATTCACCAAGTTTTCCCAGCAGCACGAAAACGATCACGTCAAAACTCCACCCTCCTCCTCCCAGATAGGCGGAGAAGACGTAGAAGATGCATTGCAGATTTCCCTTCAGATCTATCGCTGTACCTCTAATCCATCCTTACCGGATAACAGATCTTCAGCTGAGGTCCTCTTGGGCAGAAGAACCCGTATTGTTTTTGACTTGATGAAGCCACCGATTCCAGAACCAACGCAAATTAATGAAAAGCAGCAGTATGCTGAAATTCATATTCGGAACAAGCGCTATTGGGCCAAATGCATCGTTATTGAGCAGAAAGGCAGTGTGATCTACTCTACAGTATGCTTCTTCAAGACGAAAAACGTCAAGGTTTGATAAGATCACACACTAACCAGTTACAAAAACGCAAACCGGACAATAAATGTGAAGCTTCAGCTGAACAGCTTCTACCTGTTCCAACTGAAAATATTGAAAATTCTGGATCATCTCAAGTGGATATTCCCGTAGCCGAGCCCGGAAGTTCAAGACGTAACACGTATCCTGAACAGACCATGCTCAATCTTTTAGAAAATTCTACTGATGGATTAACCGAGATTTGTCGTACTCAGAATCGGGTTCTATCAAGAAAACGTACTCTACCTTTTCGGAAACCTTCAGGCAGGAAGCGGAGACTCCCTTTACATTTTAAGTACATATACCTACTACGAGATTTTCTGAAGGACGAGATGTTGGAGCAGTACGAGCAAGCCATGATTTTTAGCCTTAAGGCGAAACTGGAAGCATTTTATCATTTTTTCGGTTTTTGATTTTTTATGAAATAACGAAGCAATATTTTCAAATTCGGTTTTCGTGCACATGTAGAGTATTGATCAAGGTATCTTCTGAATTTTTTTGAGTTGGAAAATATGTTCCGTTTTTGCAGAAACCATTTTTTTTTTGTGATATTTTGTTCAAAAATGGTTTCTGCAAAAACGAAAAACATTTTCCACTACAAAAAAAATCAGAAGATACCTTGATCAATACTCTACATGTGCACGAAAACCGAATTTGAAAATATTGCTTCGTTATTTAATAAAAAATCAAAAACCAAAAAGTGAGGAAATGCTTCCAGTTTCGCCTTAAGTTGTACTTTACAAATAAATTCGTTCTAATTGCAACCACCAAACTATCAAGTTGAGTTCTACGGCTTTAGGACAGAAGGTCGAAGGACAAATGGTCGAATGGACAAAAGGTCGAAGGAACAAAAGTTCGAAGGGACAAAAGGTCGAAGGGACAAAAAGTCGAATGGGACAAAAGGTCGAAGGGACAAAAAGTCGAATGGGACAAAAGGTCGAATGGGACAAAAGGTCGAATGGGACAAAAGGTCGAATGGGGCAAAAGGTCGAATGGGTCAAAAGGTCGAATGGGACAAAAGGTCGAATAGACAAAAGGTCGAATGGGACAAAAGGTCGAATGGACAAAAGGTCGAATGGACAAAAAGTCGAATGGACAAAAGGTCGAATGGACAAAAAGTCGAATGGACAAAAGGTCGAATAGGACAAAAGGTTAAATAGACAAAAGACAAATTTGAAGACATAAAAAATTATTAAAATTTGACGTTAAACGACAAATAAAATTCCGATATAAATAATTGAACCAGTGATTGCAAAATGTTGAAACATCATAAAAAAAATACATTATTGAAAGATACTGTGAGAATATCGGATAACAACCCTGTGAAGTTGGTTTTCAGTTGTCCCATATGTGATGTGATGTGATCGTGAACTCTGCCGAAAAGTTGTCTAAAACCATCAAGTATCCGTTTTCTATGAAATCCATAGCAAATCTTCCTTCAAATTTTACCTGTTTGTGCATATGAATTCGGCAGAAAATTCCGTCATAAGTCATTCAACATCGGGTTCTCTACATTACTGCAGATATTTATCATAGAGCTACATTTGAAACGAAATTGAATATTGTTCGCGAATTGTACTTCATAAACAAATAAGTATTTCTCATAAAAATTCTTAAATTCCTCAACGATTCCAGGAACTTTAACTTTAGTAGGATGTTGGGGTCTATTGGGTAAGGAATGTATCGGAAATTAACTATAAATGTTCACAACTGCCTAAAAAATAATCTATTCGAAATAAACATTACTTTATTTTTGGATATGCTATATAAATCATTTAAATAAAGAATGGTAGTTCTGATTTTCAAAAAGTAATCATTTAACTTGGACCTTTATCTCAAAGATTACACATAAGTTTTTAAAATTTTGGACACCTCCTAAAAATTTGAAATTGCGAGAACTGTGGGAAAATATTATTTTTTTTTCTCTTATTTTTACACACATATATTTTTTTCCAGAATGTTCATGATATACAGTATCGGACAATAAAAATGCACCAAAGCCGTTTTCCCATACAAACTAGTCAACTTTGGATTGCCATATCTCAGTTATGTCTCAACCGATTGTTTTCATTTTTCTATGACGAACTACAAAACATTTCAATTTTCAAAAACTATTGAAAAAGTTCAGTGATAACTATTGATACAAAAGTTACAGATAGGTTGAATTTTGACAATAAAAATGCACCAAGACAAAAAATTGTGTAGCCGAAAATGCTGAAGTCAGATAGCTATAGTGTCTTCAGCAAATTTATTGGTCATCACACAAGAAACAAATTTGCCGAAGACACCATAGTGATTTGACTTCGGTATTTTTGGCTACATAATTTTTTGTCTTGGTGCATTTTTATTGTCAAAATTCAACCTATCTGTAACTTTTGTATCAATAGTTATCACTGAACTTTTTCAATAGTTTTTGAAAATTGAAATGTTTTGTAGTTCGTCACAGAAAAATGAAAACAATTGGTTGAGACATAACTGAGATATGGCAATCCAAAGTTGATTAGTTTGTATGGGAAAACGGCTTTGGTGCATTTTTATTGTCCGATACTGTATGAAAATTATTTTCACAAAAAAAAAAAATTCCTCCGAAGTTTGGCGCAATTCTTAAAAATGAAAAAAGGCCATTTTTTGGGGAACTCTTTTTTTATGCGTCTTCAAAGAACGATTATGAAAATAAAAAATAAATAAAGTTGAAAATTCGCATTTTTTTCATTGGGCATGTATTTGAATATATTGAAAAGGTAGTTTTACCAGAAAACGGAATTTTATAACCTCTGAAAATATTTAAAGCAGAGCGTCAAAGTTCGACCAAAAAGTAGGTGCTTTTTTGGGATAGACCATTATCTACATGTTGGAGGTTTTTCTATTCAAAATAAGATTTTTGAAAGTCGGTGTTGAGTGATATGTTATGTGTACACAACTGCTAGTAATAATCATTATTTTCCAGATTTTTACCCGTACAATTTTTTTGCTACAAATTTTTGAAACGGTAAAAAAATTTTGAAAAAATGCATTTTGTATAGATTGTAATTTTGTGTGGTGTATTCATAGAACCATACTTTCAATAATACTAAACACTTTCCAAATTCCTTCAAGCTGTTCTAAACTTAACTATATTGTAAAGATTTCATAGAAGAACCGGAATTAAAAGACCAACCGTGCTTCGAGATAGAGCATTTTGAACGTTTATAGTAAATTTCCGATACAATCCTTAGTGGGAGTAGAACTCAAATCTATGACAAAAGGTCGACAGGCATAAGGTCGAAGGACAAATGATCGAAGGACAAAAGGTCGAATGGACAAAAGTTCGAATGGACAAAAGGTCGAATGGGACATGCCTTATCCTCCATATCCATCCGGCTTTAGCCGCATTCTGAATTTTGTTCTACATATTTTGTAAGAACTTTGCTGTCGTTTTACGCATAATTGTCCCATGTTATATGGTATTCCTTTCCCATATAACATGGGACAATTGGCCATAGAACGGCAGTTTGTATGCCATCGATTCCCAAACTTGGCTCTCTCGACTCCTCAGACCGAAACACCTCGCTTTTCATAGAACAATCAAGGCTCACCTGCAAGCGGTTTAAAGAAACAACGTTTGAGAAGCTGTGCTGCAGGCATTATGTGAATTTCAATCTACAAAATCTGTATAAAAATGATCATTGATCAATTTGATTAAAATTTCTTTTCGCACACATTAGCATTCAGTTTGAGTTGAGTACAGCGGCCGTTCGCTCGTTGCAACGTTTTTTAGTTGCAAGTCCGCTAATTGCAAAATTTGACAAGCTTTTGCAATTAAAAAGCAATCAAGTGTCAGATTCGTGCTGTCAGTCATGCTGTCAGTGCATTTCGAAGCACTTTAGTGTCAAAGTGACGTTGCAATTAGCGAATGGCATTCGCTCGTTGCAAAGTAAACATTTTGCAACGAGCGAACGGCCGCTATAATAAAGGCGGTCGCAAATCAACCTTAAAGATTAACCCTAATGCCACCCTTCAACCCTGATCTAGTTTGATTCGCCCGGTATCGCAGCAGCGCTGACTTGCAAACATGTGAGTTTTTACACCAACCAATTGCACTGTCGTTGTTGTCGTCGTGGCGGAGTTCCCTTCGACGATACCGTTTCCCATCCCATCTCATCCCAGTGCACCAGTGCTGCAAATTGTGCATTCCCGGGCGATGAAGATGATCACTACAACAACAGAGAGCGTTCTCTTGTCGTCGTCCCCGCCAGTGTTGGGAATACTCACTTGGGAAAAGTTATACTCACTTGCTTCTATCTCAGTCCAGAAGCATGATATCAAAAAATGAAGTTTGAAGGTCTTTTAGTTTGTAGCTTAATCTAAAAGTTTGCCGAATAAAGTAAAGGTCGCAGATGCATACCAAAGTTGTGAGAGAGCTGTGAGCACAGCGTGAGTATAAATTACATGAATTTTACTCACCTCGTACTCACAGCTCTCTCACAACTTTGGTATGCGTCTGCGACTTTTATTTTACTCGGCAAACTTTAAGATTAAACTACAAACTAAACTTCATTTTTTGATATCATGCTTCTGGACTGAGATAAAAGCAAGTGAGTATTCCCAACACTGGTCCCTGCTGCTGCGTCCCAGTTGGACCCAAATGGCTGAACGGCGGCGGTGGTGCAATATTATAGCTGTTTTGACCGCGCTGCATGCAGGCATATTCAGACGATCGCCCAAGTGATGATGACGATGATGATAGTGATCGAGATGCAGCCAGTCGTCGGATGAGAACGACGACGATGCCAACTGCAGCAAGCAACCAATGGTGTTCTGTTCTCTTGCTCGCAGAAGCAAGGCGAAAATAGCCGGAGATTTATGTGCGCGCCTTCGACTGATCTTCGCAGCGAGAGGGCATGAGGTGGATGATACCTTGACGGTGTGCATATGCAGCAGCAGTTCTGCGGCGGAGAGTTCTGTCACGTAGTAGAAGGACGCTCTGAATGCCGGCGACGTCGGCGGTGATGGTCTTCGTCGTGTGTTCGTTAGCGTAGCTAGATAACCTCCCTATCAGTGGTGTTAAGGTTTTCCTGGAGTATCAACAGTAACACACTGGTAGCTTTATTTGAATTTTCGCCAGATAAGGGACGCCACCAAATTCTTAGCGGTGCCTGACACCCCCTAGCTACGTCCATAGTATTCTTGATAATATGTACGTGCAGCACCGAAGTGACTGCGAGCGATCAAGTGAGGATCGCTGTGGCACAGATCTTGAACCTTCTGCTCCACGCCACGCACAGGTTGGTTGGATTCGGGCGGGGGTGAGACACGGATATGTGATGATAAATTTATGAGCTATTAGCGCAAAAAAAACGTACCCCGACGAGAGCAACCCAACGCAACGTAACGCGACGGGGACCCTGAGAGATGGTATGGTCGGTTGAGGAAGAAACTGACTGCGGGAGCGAGCGGGATGAATGGATTGTAAACCAGTTTCGCCGTCTCGGACATTGGGGAGTTGTTCTCTTTGTTTAACAAATCGCGTATCTCAGCAGAGTGTATTACGGGTTCGCGATCGTCAGAAGGGGTGTTGGAAGGCTGAGGGGCGGGGACCTGGAGGACAAGGGTGAGCAAAACACCGAAGATCTTTCATTTTTTGTGCGTCTGTGCTCTGCTCCACTGTGCTCTTGTTGGTTTATTGGTTCGTTGACCATTACTAAGAAATAAGGTGATGATGAAATCGTTTTGTGTGCTGCTTTTTCTCGCAAGTTTCGATGCGGAGTTTTTCGGTTATTTCGCGCTACCTACCTACTACTGGGGCGGAATAAATCAAGATGAGCCGGAAGTCGTTCGTCAATAAGGGCAATGTTTCGGTGGCGGTTTGAGCGTTTCATCTTTCATGGAAGGTTGCGAGGTTATTGCGTTTTTCTCCAAAATTGTTTACTCCAAAACTTTGACATTTGTGATTTGAAAATTTGTAATGAAGCCTTCTGTTTGTCGTGACGATCCGTCCACATGGAATTATCTATGGGATTCCTACCAAGGCCCATTTGGTTGCTTTAACATCATTTAAGACGGTTCAAACTCTTGCTCAGCTAAAAAGGAGTTCCAACATATTCATTTAGCACTTTGTACGTCTAAACAGAAAATTATGTTCGGTCTCCTTACAATATCCTGAATAATTTGTGAAAAAAAAATGTTAACAGGTATTTGCCAGTTAACAACATTTTCGAACTTTTTGAAAATTCGATGGAAAAAATAGTGGATCGATTTTTTTTTCAGCTCCATGTACAAGGTTTATCATTTGAATTCGATTTTTGTTTTATTTAGCAAAGATATTCCCTTCAGTCTTCAAACGTCTCATTCCCCGCAACCAATGCTCTGTCATCTCTGTTTTTTACAATAACGTGCTAACATCATTATATTCAAACAAACGTTGAAAAAAAATTATTGAAAATTTTTCTTCTCTTCATATTTTTAAATTTTTGTTCATGCCCAGATATTAAGTGTACCGTGTTCCAAAAATCAAGTCAATAGGCTTCTAAAGCCCTATCTAGATTCTTGATTAAAACTACAAAAGATGGTCTTAGATTACATATTTACTCAATTGTCGATGTTTCTATTGATTGTTATTGAAAGTATGTATGTATTTTTTTGTTTTGTTTTTTTTTTATATTTTGTCCCACCCACCCTTAACATTAAACTTATGGTTTGAGTGATTTTTTGTTACCGTGTATGTTAGATAGGAACCTTTTTTGAAACCCCAGTGCAAAAAATGTCGCAATCCATCACATTAAGGGCGACCTCAAATGTCAAACTTGAATTATTTTACCGTTTTACTTATTTGGAGTTTTTTCATTATTCTTTCGTTTTTTGAGTTGCTCAATCGTATTATTCCATAAAAACATTATTTTGTCATTAATTTACCTATTGGTTATGTATACTGCCGTAATTCTGCAAAGTGACGTAAGCGCCATTCATAATTTCGATATTTTTTGGTATATTATGTATAATATCTGGAGTAAAAATAACACTGTGGTATATCTGCTGTATTAGAATGCAAGATCTAGTCGTAATCTATGATCTATGGAAAGAAACTTAGAGGATGACCAAGAGTTTTATGCATAATAATCAAAGAATGGGCCAAAACTATCACTGTCGCTTACGTCACTTTGCAGAATTACGGCAGTATAGACTTAGCAAGTGCCCAAAATAAACCCCCTGCCCAAATGGTTCCGGACCCTATCTCTTCCCAAAAGCTCGGCAATAGTTGATGACCTAAAAATATTTTAATCGGCTTTCTATTTAGGCCTATAAATATTCGAAATTGGTTTACTGCAATGCAAGATATTTGAATTTCAGTATATTTGAACCTCTTTAACAGACACAGTTAAAAAGTTTGAACTTGATTAACTTGATTAACTTGAATTACTGGCGGAGTTTCGTAACAAATACCTAAAGAAAACTTCCGAATAACTCTTTGGAAGATTTCCTGGAAGAATCCGTGAAGATTCCTTCAGAAAAATCATCGGGTATTTTGTAAAGTATTTATTTCCTCAGAATTTTCTTTAAAATTTACTCCAAGGATCCGTCAAGGTATTTCTTCACTACTTCTTCTAAAAATTCATTCAGACATTTCTCCAGAAATACTTTCAAAGAAATTTCTGAAAACAGTTGAAAAATTCTGAAAACCCTTTGAGGAATTTCTTCAGCAATCCCTGAAGAATTTTCTACAGAAATCCGTAGATTAATTTCTGAATAAATAAACAAATTTCTGAAGGATTCCCTGGACGAGCCTTCTGAAAAAATCCCCGAAAAAAATCATGAAATATCAGGAACAATCCGCGCAAGAGTTCCAGGTTGAATCTTTGGAAGAATATCTAATGGAATTTTGAAGCAATTCCTAAAAAAATCAAAATAAGTACACTAAGGTCTTTTTTTACACGGTTTTTTTTAACACGGTTTTTTTTTACACGGCTTTTTTTACACGGTTTCGCGAATTAACACGGTTTTTTTTTACACGGATTCGCGAATTAACACGGTTTTTTCAACTTTCTCGCGCTAAGTGTCTAGAAGGGAACTCTTACTAAAAGGAAGAAATGGGATTTATGGGAAAGGGTTGCAATGGAGTTGAAAAGTGGTATGAGGTGAAGGCGGATGATGATGTAAGAGGTCTGCAGGAAAGGGATGTGTGGGGGGTCTTTTTCTAGAAGGGGGGGGGGGGGGGGGGCTTAATATATGGGGGGCTAGGAGGGGTTAAATGGGGGGTTTCCTAAAGGTGATTTTTGGAGTATGGTTCAGCGTCCTACAGGTCCATGGAGCATAGTTCTGAAGAGAAGTTATTTTATTCAAGGATATTCTAGGGCATCCAAGAACTTCCGCGAATAAAGGCCTTAAGATCTGACCTCCTAGAACTTCCGAGAGTTCAGGCCTGAAAATCTACGAGCGTAATCAATTAATTGTTTCTATATTATTGATGCGGTGTAACACCCTACAGGTCCATGCAGCATAGTTCTGAAGAGATGTTGTTTTCAAGGATATTCTAGGGCATCCAAGAACTTCCGCGAATAAAGACCTTAAGATCTACAAGCGTAATCGATGGATTGTAGCCACATTACTGATACGGTGCAACATCCTACATGTCCATGGAGCATAGTTCTGAAGAGATGTTGTTTTCAAGGATATTCTAGGGCATCCAAGAACTTCCGCGAATAAAGGCCTTCAGATCTACAAGCGTAATTAGTTACATTACTGATACGGTGCAACCTCATACAGGTCTTTAGAGTCTAGTTCTGTAGAGACGTAGTTTTTAAAGATATTCTAGGACCGAGAGTTCAGGCCTGAAAATCTACGAGCGTTATCAATTAATTTTTGCTATATTATTGATGGGGTGTAACATCCTACAGGTCCATGGAGCATAGTTCTGAAGAGAAGTTATTTTCAAGGATATTCTAGGGCATCCAAGAACTTCCGCGAGTAGTGGCTTTAAGATCTACAAGCGTAATCCATGGATTGTAGTTACATTACTGATACGGTGTAACATCCTACATGTCCATGCAGCATAGTTCTGAAGAGATGTTGTTTTCAAGGATATTCTAGGGCATCCAAGAACTTCCGCGAATAAAGACCTTAAGATCTACAAGCGTAATCGATAGATTGTAGTCACATTACTAATACGGTGCAACATCTTACAGGTCCTTAGAGCATAGTTCTGTAGAGACGTAGTTTTCAAAGATATTCTAGGACCTCCAAGAACTTCCGAAAGTTCAGGCCTGAAAATCTACGAGCGTAATCAATTATTTTTGCTATATTATTGATGCGGTGTAATATCCTACAGATCCATGGAGCATAGTTCTGTGGAAAAGAAACTTCCCAAATATGCTCTAGGTCATCCAAGAATTTCCACGAATAAAGAATTCAAGATCTACAACCGTAATAAATGGATTTTTGTTAAAATACTGATACGGTGTAACATCCTACAGGTCCATGGAGCATAGTTCTGAAGAGAAGTTATTTTCAAGGATATCTTAGGACATCCAAGAACTTCCGCGAGTAGTGGCCTTAAGATCTACAAGCGTAATCGATGGATTGTAGTTACATTACTGATACGGTGCAACATCCTAAAGGTCCTTAGAGCATAGTTCTGTAGAGACGTAGTTTTCAAAGATATTCTAGGACCTCCTAGAACTTCCGAGAGTTCAGGCCTGAAAATCTACGAGCGTAATCAATTAATTGTTTCTATATTATTGATGCGGTGTAACACCCTACAGGTCCATGCAGCATAGTTCTGAAGAGATGTTGTTTTCAAGGATATTCTAGGGCATCCAAGAACTTCTGCGAATAAAGACCTTAAGATCTACAAGCGTAATCGATGGATTGTAGTCATATTACTAATACGGTGCAACATTCTACAGGTCCATGGAGCATAGTTCTGAAGAGAAGTTATTTTCAAGGATATTCTAGGTAAACCAAGAACTTTCGCGAGTAGTGGCCTGAAGATCTACAAGCGTAATCGATGAAGTGTAGTTACATTACTGATACGGTGTTACATCCTACAGGTCCATGGAACATAGTTCTGAAGATAAGTAATTTTCAAGGATATCTTAGGGCATCCAAGAACTTCCGCGAGTAGTGGCCTTAAGATCTACAAGCGTAATCGATGGATTGTAGTTACATTACTGATACGGTGCAACATCCTACAGGTCTTTAGAGCATAGTTCTGTAGAGACGTACTTTTCCAAGATATTCTAGGACCTCCAAGAACTTCCGCGAGTATAGGCCTGAAGATCTACTAGCGTATTCAATCAATTGTTGTTACATTTTCTAGCGTATTCAATAAATTGTTGTTACATAGGTAATTTCTTTGGAAATTTCTAGGAACCTTTACTGTTAAAGTTTTTCTTCAGACAGTCTTTTAGGAATCCCTTTAAAAATATGTTCATGAACTCCTCCTGGAGTTCTTTCAGAACATCCTCCATGAATTTTGGTAAGACATTTCTCTTGGAATGTTTCTAAATATTTTTTTAATTAATCCTTGGACGAGTTCAATCATGGGTTTCCGAGGGAGAGTTTTCAGCAATTTCTTTAGCAACTCTTTCTAGAACCATTTCAGAAAAATCCCTAAGATAGTTTCACATAATCCTGAAGGGCATCGTTCAAGAATATTTCCTGGGATTTCTTCAAGAATTAGAAAGACAATTTATTCAGAAATTCCTCCAATGGTTTTTTTCAGAAATTCTTCCATGAACTTCATTTAAATCTTACTAAGGAATTCCTTTCGAAATATTACTTGAGACTCCTTCAGTAGTTTAAGCGTTTCCCATAATTTTCAGTAAAAGATTACCTTTTCCATGGATATTTTGTTATTTTCAGAATTTTCGAAGAATTCTCAGCGGTTTGAGATATTCCTCCACAGATTTTTACAGAATTATTTTATGAAATAACGTAAATCACGTTGGAGTTACTCTTCGAGGGTTACCTGAAGGAAATATTTAAATAAATTTCTGATGAGATTAAATTTTATTGAAACTATTTTAGAAACAATCGTTTATAGCTCCTGGAGAAGTCCTTGGGGAATACCTGGAGGAACTCCTGAGATTCGACACAAAAGTTCAATTAATTGGACGAAGTGGCTTAATTTCCCCAATAGAGGGGTAGGAAAAAAAGTCCAGAGATGGATTTAGAGGATTTTTAAGTAGAATTTTATGAGAAATTTTTGGGAAAAATCAAGGAAAAAATACTGAAGAAGTTTCTAAAAATCCTTGAAGGCATTTCTAAAGGACACCTCTGATAAGTTTCTGAAAGAATCCTTGAAAAAAATCTTCGGAAATCCATAAAGGAATTACAGACAAAAATACTAGAAGAATTCTTAAATAAATCTCCTAATGATTTTTTGAAGGGTGATTTGGAACAAACCCTGAAAGAACTCATGGACATACTTCTAAATAGAGGAGCTTGTGAAATATTTGTAAGGGAATCACCAAAGAATTTTCTAAAATTGTTATTTTTTTTTCAAGGAGTCCCTGAAACCTGAAGAATGCTGTGCAATAATCCCAAGAAGAATTTCTGAAGATATTCTTGGAGAAACGTTAAGAAATAAATCCTGAAGTGAATTCTAAAGAATCCCTGAAGAAAGGTTTCTAAAAATCTCTAGAGAGGTTTACGATCCCACTTGTGGAGGAATATCTAAGGATCTTCTAGGAAGCCCCTTGGAGGATCCCTATTCAGATTTTTTTGGATAAACTCCTGATAGAATCCCTGGAGTATTTCCTGAAAAGCACCCTAACAGAACACCTACAAACATTTCGAATTTTACCATGACTATACTGGTCTAAAGTGAGTTTTAGAAAATAATATCCTTAGACGAGACGTGCGACGTTGTGAATTTCTATCTAGAGGAATCCTTTATAAATTTCCTGGTAAACGTCCTCAAGGCTACTCTCTGAAATTTATAGCATAGTTCTTATGAGGAAAGTTATTATTGAAACCTCTGATTGACATACGTTTAAACCGTTTACACAAAATAGATGAAAATTGTAATTTAGATACAAGAAAGAAATTGTTCTGTATTGACGTTTTTTTAATGACTAGAATTTGCTCTTCACTAAAAAAATAATTGAATATTTTGGTCACGCCGATTACGCCGCCGCCGCCGTATACGACGAACGGCGTGACGCCGGCGGTGCCGCCGCCGCTGCCTCGAATTACTATACACGCCGCCGCCGGTGAAAATTGCTTCGGCGCACACGTCTACTACAGGTCCTTGGCGCAAGATTCCGTTAACGTGTTCTAGGTCATCCAGAACTTCCGCAAGTAAAGGCCTGAATCTACTAGCGTAACTAATCAATTGCTTTTACATTTCTTATACGGTGTAACATCATACAGATTTATGGATCACGGTTCTATAGAGAAGTTATTTTCAAAGATTTTCTAGTTAATCCAAGATCTTTCGCGAGTTAAGGCCTTAAAATCAATAAGCATTATCAATGGACTTCTGTTGCATTACTGATGCGGTGCAATATCCTACAGGTCCATGGAAGACAGTTCTGTAGAGTCTTGATTTCCAAGAATGCTTTATGTCTTCCAAGTACTCTTGCGGCTCATGGAAGTTCTTGGAGTACCTAGAAGATGTTTGGCAATTATTTCTCAACAGAACTATGCTCCCTGGACCTTTAGGACGCTATACTGTATCAGTAATGTGACAACAAACCATTGATAACCCTTGTAAATCTTCAGGTCTAAACTCACGGAAGTTATTGGGAACTTGTATTGATTGCGCTTATAAATCTTAGGTCTTTACTCATGGAAGTTCTTGGAGGACCTAGAACATCTGTGGAAATTATTTCTATACAGAAAAATGGTTCATGGACTTGTAGCATGTTACAACGTATTAGAAATGTAACAACAATCCATTGATTACGCTTGTAGATCTTAAGGCATTCACTCGCGGAAGTTCTTGGAGGTCCTAGATCATCTGTGGAAATTATTTCTCTACAGAACTATGCTCCCTGGACCTGTAGGACGCTACACTATATCAGTAATGTGGCAACAAACCATTGATAACGTTTGTAGATCTTAAGGCCTTTACTCGCGAATGTTCTTGGAGGTCCTAGATCATCTGTGGAAATTATTTCTCTACACAACTATGCTCCCTGGACCTGTAGGACGCTACACTGTATCAGTAATGTGACAACAAACCATTGACAACGCTTGTAGATCTTCAGGTCTTTACTCGTGGAAGTTCTTGGAGGACCTAGAACATCTATGACAATTAGTTCCTTACAGAAAAATTGTTCTTGGACCTGTAGCATGTAACAACGTATTAGAAATGTAACAACAATTCATTGAGTACGCTTGTAGATCTTAAGGCCTTAACTCGCGGAAGTTCATGGAGGACCTAGGTATGTCTATAGAAATGAATACTCTTCAGTACAATGCTTAATGGACCTCTGGGATGTTACAACGCATGTAGCAAGAAATAGGCTATGTTTGTAGATCTTCTGGCCTTTATTCGCGGAAGTTCTTGGAGATCAAAATTGGAGGTCATGTTTGAAAATGATTCAGTGATGTAACAACAATCAATCGATTACGCTCGTAGATATCAAAGCCTTTACTCGCAAAAGTTCCTGGGTGTCCTGGAACATCTTTCTCTACACCACCTAGCTCCGTGGACCTGTAGAGTGTTGACAGTCTCCTTGATCCTTCGTTTCGTTCGTCTAGACAGTCCTTATCACCCCAAAATATCCTCTACGATCTTTCTTGAAAACAGTATGCACTCTGCTCCCCATAGCCCATCCCTTGTCCCCTTCCCCACTAACCCCTAGATTCAACCCTTACTACTACCCCCCCCCCTTTTCTTATTACTCTCTAAAACAAACCTCGGATATCTGAAGGAACAAAACAAAAACCTCTGGATATCTGAGGACATGTCATATATTTTCAGATTTCCCTCAGTTTTTTTTACACGGATTCCCGAATTAGCACGGTATTTTTTTACACGGTTTCGCGAATTAACACGGTTTTTTTTTACACGGATTCGCGAATTAACACGGTTTTTTTTTACACGGATTCGCGAATTAACACGGTTTTTTTTTACACGGTTTTTTTTTACACGGGACGTATCCCCCGTGTAAAAAAAGACCTTAGTGTATTCTTGGATTTTGGAATCCGTGACCTCATCTACGGTTTTTTTTTTTTTTTGAGAAATTATAATGCGCAAAAAGTTTCGAAACTGCAAAAACTTCAAAGGAGAATGGGTACATTCGGTTCATCCCATGTACACTAATGACTCATACCTTATCTAAATGGTTCCAGCAAAAAAAACTATATAGTGGGAGAAAATGATTTTTCATATACCTGATAATATCATTAAAATAAACAGTTTATAAAAAAGAAAATCCTAAAACGGTTTTTACTGTAACTTTTTTTCTTCCAGTACCGTCGTTCGGGGTGACATTGGGCCTAGAGGGTGACATTGGTCCATCGATCCCAAGCATTCAATATAAATCAGAGAATCTGAAGGGTGATGCAAAGTATCTTAGAATTATGTATTCTAGTAGTTTAGCACACAATATGCATTTCCGTAGTATTCTAAATGTGCAGAAGAGTGGCCCAATGTCACCCCGATTTGACCCAATGACACCCCGCACGACGTTATATATAATTTTCACCCTATGTAGACATTTTCTTATATTCGCTGAGACGTTAGTGTACATTAGACGGATCCCATATATTTTTGCCCATTCTCCTTTACATGAGGCCACCTGAAACACCCTGAACGTCTCCGAAACCCCATGAGATCCTCTGAAACACCCCCTGAAAATCACCAAAGTCTTCCTAGACACGTCCATGAAATCCCCTGAAATCCCATGGAACGCCCCTGCAATCTCATGAGACCGACTCGCCCTGAAAGTCACTGAAACCCCATGACACCTTAAAAACGTTTCTGCTTAACTCATGCAACCCTCCAAAACCACATGAAACGCCCTTGAAACCGCTGAAGTGCTCCTAAAATGCCTCTTAAGGTGAAACTGGAAGCATTTCCTCATTTTTTAATTTTTGATTTTTTTTATAAAATAACGAAGCAATATTTTCAAAAGCGGCTGTTTCTATCTCCTACACTGATGGAGCTTCGGTGTTGACACGGATAATGCGTCGAACCCTTGGCGGATCATGCTGAGGTGTTGATGGCGTGACCGACACTTGAAAAAGGTTTCCAAAGTGCTCGAACCAGAGTTTCAACTGGTTAGCCGAGTCGGTCAGTAACTGTTCAGACGTGTATTTCACGGGCATCGTAGCATTCATCTTGGTCCCATTAAGCCGACGTGAGACATCGTAGAGGAGACGGATGTCGCCGGTGTTTGCGGCTCTCTCGTCTTCGTCGAGGGATTTCTCAAGGAGTTTCTCAATATTTTTCTCCTAGCTTTCCTCCTGGACTACCTCTAGAGAGTTATCCAAAAACTTCCTCTAGGAATTCCTCACACACTACTAATCTAATCTAATCTAACACAGACGCAGCCAGTACGAGAAAGCATCCTGGAAAATATTTGGGTTAGATTATAGTGGTGCTCAGGCTGGAGGATACCGTGGGCCAAATTTGCAATTCGGGATCGACCTGCGGGCCGCATAAAACATCGATGCACAAACAGCAAAAGAACAATTCTAAAGCATATTTATTAAAAATCTGAACTGTTCAGAACTTGTGTAAGGGTCAAGCTTCATAATCTATTGCCCTTCGTGTAGCTCAATTTAGATTCATAAGTTTGGTTGAGAAAAACGTTTGAGTTCAAATTGAAATTCAAACAAACAATTCAGAAGTTGCCCCTAGAATTGCCTTGAAGCCACTTCAAGAACTTGTCAAGCAGCTTTTACAAGAATTTTTTTTGAATCGCTCCAAAAAGGTTTGCTGGATTTCTCCTGAAATTTCTTGTGGAGTTGCTTCAGAAGGTTTTGAAGAAATTTCTTGAAGTTTCTAGAATTCTCTTGGAACACCTTCAAGAACTCCTCTTAGATATGCCTTTGGAACTGCCCTGAAGTTACTTCAGGAATTCCTCATTAATCGTTTCCAAGAATTTCTCTTAGAATAGCTTTTGGATTTTTCCGAAAATTTTCCAGGAGTTTCTTGAAGATTTTAGAAAATTCTTTCCATAAGTCTCTTCTTAAGTTGATGAAATACTTCATCATTAAATTTCTTCAAAACTTTGATTTTTAACAACTGTTTCCGGAAGTTTCTTCAACATTATCTTCTAAAGTTGCTGCATAAGTTGCTTCAAATTTATTGTTCAAATTTCCTCAGGCGTTCTAGGCATCTTTTGTGTCTTGATGCAATTGTGTTTGTAGTTACTCCTGAAAATTCTCTATTTGTTGCTCGAGGAATTTATTCTAAAGTTGTTTAAGAAATTTCTGTTAGAGTGGCACCAAAACATTTTTCTAGGAAATGCTCCTATAATTTCCATGCAGTATCACCACAATTTTCTTATTGAGTTTCTTCAGGTTTATTTTCTCCAGGAAGATTTTAATTTCTCCATATATTTCGCTTAGAGTTGCTTAAATTTTTTCTCCAATAATGTTTCCTGGAATTTCTCTTAAAGGGCACAGGAGACGCTTTATGAATCTCGCCTGAGATTTTTTTTCTTTAGGTTTGTTCAGGAGTTTCGCTTGGGCAATTCAAATTGGATTCGTAAGCTTTGTTTCGAAAAATGTGTGAGTCTTGTAATAGAAATTTAAACAAACAGTGAAAATTATGCAATATTGGCAACCAAGTTGAGATATGTTGAGAATTTGGTCAAAAACTTCGTGCTTTGTGTTTTTATGTTCTTCGGAAAGGCGAAATTTGAAATATTTGCTCAGCGCTGCATTGACTGCGCTTAAAAACTGCAACAAATTTTTAAATGATTCAAGATTACATTTTTAACAAACTTTCATTTGATTCGTACCACTTATAACTTTAAGCTGGCTTCGTGACTTAGTTGAAATGCCGAAATATTTCGGAGTTGCGATTTCGAATATTATCAGAACGGATTGTTCTTTTTGTTTATTTATTATTTAATCTGTGTTCAACACTGTGGAAATTGATCAGCTTTTTTTTTTGTTTGATTTCCTCATAATCGATCAAAAATTTCGATTCGTCTTAAAGTACTCCGCGGTAGACGTGTGCGCCGCCGCGCCGCGCCGCCGTCGCCAACGATTTTTTCACGCCGCCGCCGCCAGTAAAATTGACCCGGCGCGCCGCTGTTCATATTTTTCCACGCCGCCGTACTAAATTTCCCACGCCGATGAGAAAACGACAAAGATTTTTTTTCTCGCCAACCTGTTTAAATCTGATACCAAGAACAGTGGTGGATTTTAAACAGATTCTATTTTTTTCCTTGTGCATATTAGCCGCATTTTTCTGAAGTTATTCTTGTGAATCTTTTGTTCTTTTTGCAATTTCGATCAATGATTTCTTACAACAATACAGCAAGATCCTCACTTATTTTTTTAAGTACTAAGTGAGTCTTTTTAAAAACTGGATTATCAACAAACTTCTTGGCGATATTTTCATTAGGTCCACAAACACATTATCCTACATATTCTTTGTATATTTCTTGGAAGATTTTCATGGAAATGTACGAATGACATTCTTGTAGGCATATGTTCCACCAAATCTTCAGAAATTCCTAAACACGACCCTCCAGAAATTTCACCAAGAATTCATCAGAAAATATCCGAATGTTCCTTTAGAAATATTTTTAGAGTTGCCTTAAGTTCCTCTATAATTTTTTTAAAGAATTTCTATGGAGAACCTTCTGAAATGGCTCCATTGATTTATTAGAAATTTCATTAACCTTTCAGGACGCGCGCCTGTCTGAACTAAAATTGCACCGTGCTCGCGCTATATACGGTGAGCAAGAGTTTTTTTTTTCCGGAAATTCTTCCGTGGACTCCATTTAAATTATACTAAGGAATTCCTTCTGAAACATCACTTCAGACCCCTTCAGTAGTTTAAGGGTTTTTCATAATTGTCAGTAAGAGATTATAATATGCATACTAGAGTGGGTCATCGTTTATATGGAAAAATGAAAAATTCAATGGTATCCCATCAGATCAAAGCTTTTTTGATCCCATTTCAGGACCCAAATAAGGGTGCAAAATTTGGGCACGATCGGTTATGTCTACGTTTTGCGCATCGCGTTTGGGGTTTTACACGGGGAAACACACCTTTTTGCATTTCTCTCATAACAAGCTCGAATTTTTCTAAAGCCATGTAACCGATAAAGTGAAAACATAGCCTAGGGTGCCCTGAAAAACTTTGTCGAAGACCGCGAAGTGGTCTGACGCTTATGAAAAAAGTTATAGCGTTGGCATTGCTTGGCAAAACAGCATGATTTTGTTGCTATTGTTATTCCTTTACATGTTAAAACATAAACACATGCATGCGGTTCGTTGGTTATAACTATTTTCACAAGCATCGGATCATTTTGCGGTCTTCAACAAAGTTTTTCAGAATATTGTAGGCTATCATTTTACAGTATCGGTTTAAAAGTTTCAGACAAACTTTTTCAACTTATGGCAAAAATGCAAAAAAATATGTTTTCCCAAACAAAATCCCATACAAATTTCAATTGCAATGCGCAAAGTGTAGACGCAACCGATCGTGCTCAAATTTTGCAGAGATACTCAGGACCCGAAACGGAACCAAAAATGCTTTGATCTGAGAAAACGGTTCCGATGACCCACACTAATGCATACCTTAAATAAAATTGTTTGCATGATGTTTTTGTTATTTTCAGAATTTTCTGAGATTCGCCACAAAAGTTCAGTTAATTGAATGCAGTGGCTTAATTTCCTAAATAGAAGTGTAGGAAAAAAACTCCTGAGATGGGTTTAGAGGATTTTTAATGGGATTTTTTGAGAAATTTTTGAAAAAAATCCTGGAGAAGTTTCTGAGATAATTCTTGAAGGCATTTTTGAAGGATATCTTTGAGAAGTTTCTGAATTAAACTATAAAGAAGTTTCTGAAGGAATCCTTGAAAAAAATCTTCGGAAATCCGTAAAGAAATTGCAGGTAAAGGTACAAATAGAATTCTTAAATAAATCTCTTAATGAATTTTTGAAGGTTGATTTGGAACAAACCTTGAAAGAACTCATGGACATTCTTCTGGATTCTTAGAAGAATTTCTTGCACAATGTCTGAAAGATATTAGTGGATAAAATTTCCTGATACAATTTCCCCTCTGAAGCAACGCGTGGAAATCTGGAGAATGCTGCGCAGTAATTGCAAGAAGAATTTCTTGAGATGTTCCTGGAAAAACGGTACGAAATAAATCCAGAAGTGATTTCTAAAGGAACTCCTGAAAGAAGCTTTTTAGGGCCACTGAAAAAAAAAATCTGAAGAAATCCCTGAAAAAAGGTTTCTGAAAATCTCTAGAGAAATTTACGATCCCACTTGTGGAGGAATATCTAAGGATCTTCTAGGAAGCCCCCTGGAGGAATTCCCAGAAGAATCCATTCAGAATTTTCTGGCGAAATTCCTGAAGAAACGCCTGAAAGAATCCTTGGAGTAATTCCTATAAAGCACCTTAACAGAATTCCTACAAACATTTTGAATTTTACCATGACAACACTGGTCTAAAATGAATTTAAGAAAAAAATGTCCTCAGGCAAGACGTGAATTTCTATCTAGAGGAATCCCTTTTAAATTTCCTTCTCTCTAAAATGTATAGCATAATTCTTATGAGTATAGTTTTTATTGAAACCTCTGACACAGATAAACAGACGTCACACTCCGTCCGCTTCCCATCGATCACTTTTTTAACGGTTGATTCAAATTATCGGTAGTTGGTCAATTGACCACGCGCAGCGCTGGCAACGGTTTTGCTCCTGTTTGACGTTTGCCCAGTATAGCCACCTAGTGATGGCCCGGCCAAACACAGTACGTTTAGCATTGGGCGATTTCGTTTTCGTGACGATGTTTTTTCTAATGAAATTTGAAATTTGTTCCAAATGTTACGCCTGTTTCTCTGTGCCTCTGATTTACATACGTTTAAACCTTTCACACAAAATAGATAAAAATTGTAATTTAGGTACAAGAAACCAATTTAGTAACAAATTTTGAAAACGACGTATAATCAATGCTACACCATTGATTATACGTCGTTTTCAAAATTTGTTACTGCATTATTCTGTATTGACGTTGATTTGAAATTGCACTTCACTAAAAAAATTTTTTTAAATTTTGGTCACGCCGATTACGCCGCCGCCGCCGCCGCCGAATAGGACGTACGGCGTGACGCCGGCGTCGCCGCCGCCGCTGCCTCAAATTACTATACACGCCGCCGCCGGTGAAAACTGCTTCGGCGCACACGTCTACTCCGCGGGCCGCATCTTAAGGCTTGGAGGGCCGCATGCGGCCCGCGGGCCGCAGGATGAGCACCACTGCGACTAATAGAGAAATGGAGACGCATGGTTGTTGACAGTTTAATGAAGAGAACACTGATACCACATGCCCTATGTTTAAGGCCTTTTCTTGTGTCATCACAAAATGGCTTCTTCAGAATCATCATCCAAATTCTACTTTACACAATATTGCACTAATACACTTACGTAAGAAAATCGACGCTGACCTTTTCTCTAAAATTCTCCACTTCACGCATCATATTTGGAAAAGAAATATAGAACACACTATTCCAATGAAAATTATCTTTCGAACTATCTACGCCACAAAGAAATATTTTCACTCAAACTTGAAAATTATACAAATTTGTCTCAACCGCACCAAGAGTTCGATGCCAATGTTTACCACCCACCACAGTACAACGACGGCGGCAGCAGCGCGACGCGACGGTGCTGTCTGGCGCACAATCATCGATCATTGAATGCAGTGATGTCGATCTTGTGGGTCAATTCATCAATAAAATCAATCAAAATCATTGAAATGGTCAATTCAAATTTATCGATTATACGTCGTAAAATCGTAAACTATTCTTCGAATAATTGTTGTTGTACTTTGAAGCACATATGATAGTAATAAAAGCAAATATTTTTTATTTGTGAAATCTCCTCCACACTGTCCGCCAACACTGCTGCTGCTTGCAAACATCAACAGCGGAAGAGCATTTAAGAGTATTCGATCATGTTTAGCTAATTACACATTAAATTCGGTGTTTTTCGTAATATTGAGACATGTTTCAATGTTATTTAGCAAAACAGAGAAGTCTACTGCTTGAATTGCTTTTAAATGATTAACAATCTTGAAATGTTTACATTGGCGGAAGCGAGACAAAGAGGTGCTATTTTTGTTTGTTTGTTTATAGAACAAAAGTAAAAAGGCAACACCACTACTGTTGCGCTCGATGATTGTTAGAAATAAGAATCGAAAAAGAAGAGCTGAAACAGGAATGATACTGGGAGTCACCTTAATGGCACTATTAACCGAAATGTATGATTGTTCTTACGCTCTTCAACTACGCGGATCGAAATTTTACTGATAACATACTTGATTTGGAATCGCTTTACAAGTGAACTGCAGGGCACAAGCCTCAAAAAACATCGCTCTCTCCGTGACAATGATCCCATTAGGCTGGGTCATTGCCGTGACCAGGATTCGAACCTGGGTTACTACGGCCACAACGTAGGGTCCTAACCACTAGACGATCACGGCTATTGGAACTGTGGATGCGTCGCGGTTAACTTGCGTACAGCAGCTGCAATGATTGGCAATAATAATTTTCCCATGTGGTAGGTATATATCAAGATTATGCAAATCGAGAGAAACAATAAAAATACTCATACATATCATTAAAGTCTTGCACGTTCAAATAAAAAAGATCCTGCGTCGGCCGGGAATCGAACCCGGATCAACTGCTTGGAAGGCAACTATGCTGACCATTACACCACCGACGCTAACGATTAAGCACTGCGTTTCATCGCTGGAGTGGGTTAGCAGAAGCAATTTCATATTTCCACATTTTTATTAAATCAACCGTATAATTTAATGCCATAAATTTGCCGTAAGCACTGACTGGGGTTCGGTCAAATCTCTCGCCGCTACACATTGCCACCAATCTTGGTGGTGTTGTTTTTTATTTTGCTCCAATTCATATCCCGCCTCGTGTCGAGTGCACCAACTCTGAACAATAGCATACAATCTTTCAACATTTGTTGGTATGCTCATTCGAATTGTCGTCGTCCATAGGATGTCGTCTACTCGTTAAATTTTTCCCTGCTTTTTCGATTCGGAAGAGTTAATCGGCATCATCATCCTCCTCCTCGCCGTCGCTGGTGCCGTTTTGTGTCGTGCTGGCAGAACCCCGTGCATACAACACATATACAAAAGGAGAGCGAGTTTTATACAAACATATTTACGAAACACTTAATAAATCATCCCGAAAAGCAGCGCCACTAGCTCGGTCGAATGGAGCACGCGGAGCGAGGCGCACACCATATACACCGCAACAAGTAGGAGCGGAGCGACCATTATAACGTCAGGCAGGGAAGAGCGAAAATGTGCGCGTTTCAAAGCCCAGCGCAGAGTCAGACGGAATCTCAGAAGAGCTCAGAGGGGGAACGACACCAACAAGCAACATCATCAACCAACAAGTTCGGATCGGAATAGCCCCGTAAAAGTGGAGAGATTTGCGCCTATTTTTCGGGTTATATTTGGAGAGGCACGTGGTGAAATATAAATAGCTGCGCGAATGCAGACCGGTCTCGCTCGGATTTCGTCGACGCGCGGTCGGTGGTTAACAAATTGGCATGAATGGCTGTTTTGTGGATAGATTATAAAACATAATGCGATTTTATTGACGGGGTGATGTATTGCTGCGAGAACTTGCGAAAAAGTTTGTTGAAATTAATATGTATATATTCTGAAGTGATTATGGAGCTGCTGGAACAGTAGTGGGTTGAAAAGTTTTTTACACGTGGTTGAAAGTTAAATTAACTATTGTACGTCAATTGCAGATGTATTACGTCAGTTTAATAATGTGTGTTGATAGCAACCGTAGTTCATGACAATACGTCGACACCAATAATAACAAACTGTACAATATTTGTTTGTTCAATACTTATAATAGATGACAATCTTTGGTTGTCGTAGTGAGGAAAATTACTCACACCTATCTAGATAAACGTTATTACTTTGTACTGAACTGCAATAATAAAATAATAGCATGGAACGAGCTCACTAACTTACAAATGCATCCCTCCTTTGCTGCATCGTCTGACTAGATTTTTTTTTTGAATATTTTTACTGATTTGCTCAGAATGCATAGCGGGTTCTCACAGCACCTTTATCAGATATAGTATGAGTATTATGATTGTCAAACCCTTTTAGGCAAAAAATTTCAAATTGATCGTGTAAGGGTTAGTATTAAAAAAATAATTAAATTAATTGGAAATAATCAAGTAATTATTTGGAGGCTAATTCCATTAAATTTAGGATGGACACATTTAGTTTGTCATCTACGTTGTACTACTAATAACCATGCGTTTCCATTTTAACATTGGTGCATGAGCTATTGGATTGTTCCACCTTTTTTGACTCAAATATTCATTCCTTACTACCAATCGTGCTGGAAATATGCAACTATGACGCGTATAAAAATATTAAACATGTAAGCAAATGTTATTTATCAAAAGACCGAAGAGAGAACGAAATGAAACCCAAGCATAAACACATCGGAAGAATGTGAACGTCGTGTAAAATTTATACTTGTCGACTGCCCCATTGGACAACACGCGCAATACTTTTAGGAAGTACACACATGCCCCTACTGCTGCGGCGGTAATGAACTGGAGTGACAGAGCTGCCGCCTGTCACTGTACGTGAGTACATAAAAGAACAATATCTACAGCATAAAGAGCAAACGCATTTCTAGTTTAGCTAGTGATTAAGTTGAATTTATTATCCTACCTATACGTGAATTATTCTAAATTTGGTGAATTATTATCTAAACCACTAGGTAACATTCCATTTCTTATATTTGTACCTATAAACCTATTTATATCCCGAGTAGAGCGAAATGGCAAATGAAGGGCAAATTTTACCATTAAAATAGAATGTTTGAATGGCAATATTTGCTATTAGTTTGTTTGAAATAAGAGTTAAAATAACAAAAATAATAACTGAATTTCTATGGCATAACAACTAAAGATAACTGATTTTGCCATTGTAATAACAAAATAATAGCAAAACGAATGTCAAAATAATAACATATTTTAATATGATGGTAAATTATGTTATTGTTTTGATATTGTGGCAGGATAGTATGATAATAACATTTGTTATTATTATGTTATTATACTATTTAGTAATAACTCGTCAATTACAAGTTTTACAATGATAGCACATTTTGTAATTTATGTGTCATTCTGAGCTATTCAAAAAGAACTAAAGAATTGCAAATTTAGATATGATGACAAAATATGTTATTCTTTAGTTATTGGTTTGTTATTCACCTCTACCCGGGATGCTCTGCTAGTTGTCCATAATCGCTGAACATACCGATCGTGTTTAGGCTAACCTAAATTTATGTACAATCGCACCGAACAAGGTAAGCTACAAAAGATTAATTTTAGAGTTTCTTCGAACTAAATAACTTGTGTTTACAGCCTTGCTCCTGAAAACCGACTCAACTACCGGAGGAAAGGTGAAAGGAAAACTAAACGTAAGTTTGACTCTACATAACTCATAATGTTGCATCCGTACTGACAGGGGTTCTCGTGACATATTTTACAGAGCTATAGTATACTATACACCAGTGATTCCCAAAGTGGGCGAAATCGCCCCCTAGGGGGCGAAAATCAGGTCGAAGGGGGCGAAAATTTGAAAACCCAAAATTGGGGGGCGAAAATACTAAAAAGGGGGCGATTTTTTTAATAATTAAAGAATATCAAAAGTTTTGAAATGCATTGTATTGAATGTCAACTGAATCATTAGAACTCCCTAACATTTCAAGATTTTTTGTTTCTAGGATTCCTGAAAAATGTCTGTTTCGAAATCGATTGAATGAACAGAATTTTCGATGTTTATTTGGAGTTTTTGGCAAAGTTCTAAGAAAAATAGACGATTGCTACACGAATTTCCGAAAGAATTTCTAGTGATTCTGGAGATCTAATCAATAAGAAACTCCTATGGCAAAAATTCCTGGTTCATTTCTGTAAAAATTATGAATGGAACAGGGTTTATTTTTACTTGATAACAAAGTTTTTTTTATTCACATGCGGTTTTATTTTTATGAAAATTTCAACCAAAACCATGAAGTTTGAGATTAATCTTAGAGCACTTTTCGGATGAAAGTCGTCAAACATTGTTGAAATATTTCAGAGAAACTACCCGAGGGAATTCCTAACGTAACTTATTGCTAGAAGCTGTTTTGATTTTTTTTTTAATCTAGTGTTGAATTCCATCAAAGCCATGTAATGCATGTCTGCTTATTTGACATTAAAAAGTTCTCCAATTTATAGGAAGCTAGTCAATTCATTTCATTTAAAAAAATACACCAATACATTCTTGAGTTATACTTTTTGCATAAATGATATTTTTGTAATTGAGGGGCCCAGAATCAATGGGGTGTAAGTGACCATTTTATCGATTTTGAGCTAAGCATATCATAAAACTCATAAGATTTAAAGTTTTCAGGAACTATTTTGAGATTGTTTCTACGATGTTTAGAAAAATTACAATAAATCAAAGAAACTTGGGTTGATTTTGAAACTTCATACATTTTGTATGGGATGAAAAAAATGGTCAAAAACTTTAAACCTCATTTACTCGAAAGTGTGTTTTTGTCACTTATAGACCCCTTTGCTTCTAACCCCCTCAATTGTTTTGTTTTTTCAATTTCTCACCAGTATAATATGAGTACTTGCTGTGACCAAACATCTCGGGTGTTGAAGAACCCTCTTTTAGAACACTGGTAAAACATCTGGTTGAGGCTAACGAGCGTTCATTTTTACATGCAATAATAGTTTTTTTTTTCTCTAATGCAGACAAACACAATCAGTGCATTTGGAAAATGAATGAAATTGAGAGCGTTAGTGAAAAAGTGAGCTTTCAAAGGCTTCCGCTTAGCAAATTTTCAGCCTTGTATCATGGAAAAATAAATCTCACTTAGGGGACGAAAATGTTTTTCGCAAGCTCCTAGGGGGCAAAACCTCCTAAAAGTTTGGGAAACACTGCTATACACCATATATTATATCATGAACTCTCATTATGTATACTGTTTATAATTTACGTTACTCAATGCAGGAAATTTATAAACTCCCAATAAAGAGCCCTGACTACAAGTTGCTCTGGAGCTTACGAATTCTGAAGAATCTCCCTATCAATCCGGTAAACGCCCGTCGAAGCGAACTTCGACAATACTGAAAATCGATAACCAAAGATTTTTTTTTACTTATGGTCGGGGTTCTGCTAAACCGAACCAAAGACCATTTTTTTTAAATTGAGATTTCTTAACCATTGGATGAAGAATAAGATGGCCTTCCTTCCGTATAAAAATCCAGTAATTGGGGATTTTTTTTATTACCGTACGGGTTTGGGCCAAAGGGTCTCAGATTTTCATGAAACTTTTTCCACAGGCAGGGCTCATGGGTTGCCAATTTTCCCAGAAAACTTTTGTTTTCCCCTGATTTTTTTTGTTTTCCCCTGACACTACATGCTTTGAAAAATCATAACTCAAGAATGAAGCATCGTAGAAACAAAGTTTTTTTTTACGAAAATGAATCTCAGAAATCCAAAAAAAAAATATTAACTAGAAAAAGTTTCCCACAAAATGTTCCACAGTTGAGAAAATTCGTAAAGAAAAGCTGGAAAAACTATGCCCGAACTCGTGGAAAATTTTTGAAAAAAGATGTTTGAGAAGATTATTTTATAAGCTTTAATCGCTGAAATTTTTGGAATGCACTTTTTTTTTCGTTTTTGAGTTATGGCCAATTTTGTTAAAAAATGTCCAAATGTGCCATAAAAGCCATTTCTTTGAAAAATCATAACTCAAGAACGAAGCATCGTAGAAACAAAGTTTTTTAATGAAAATAAAAGCAAATTTTCTCAGGAAAAAAATATGAAATGAAAAAAGTTTTCCACAAAATTATCCACCATTGAGAAAATTCAGAGAGAAAAGCCGGATAAACTATGTCCGAACTCGTGAAAAATTAAAAAAAAATATTTTTGAGAAGGTAATTTCATAAGCTTTGATCGCTGAAATTTTTGGAATGCACTTAATTTTCGTTCGCGAGTTATGGCAAATTTTGTGAAAAATGACCGTATAATATATACTTAGATATTTGTTGGCAATGATTGTGTCTAGATTTTATTTTCCACATTGTGAATTACTCAATCGTTACAAAATTATGCGTTATTGTAGGTTTAGACGAAGAAAATCGGTCATTATGGTTGGTGAAATCGCTGAAATCGGTTATATGATTCGATATGGCCTTTACTTTAGTATGTATATAGCAGTTTTGTGCATTGAATACTATTTCTTTGGCGCTATATACATAAGTGTGACTAATTCAGTTGCAATATCGAAATAGCATCCAAATTGCTGACATAACATTTTTTCTTATAGATAAGGAGTTTTACCCATGAAATAGTAGTTGTGTCCATAAAACTGAAAAAAAAATCCCGACTCGGGCAGTTTTCCCGTTCCGGTTTACCATCGCAGTACTCAATAACTCGAAAAGCTGTAAATCTACAGACTAACAAAGTTTTATGCCTATTAATTCTGTAATAACTCCGTTTCTCTTCCTTCCAACTTTTACAGCACAATGTCAATCTATCATATAACGCCATCGAATTATGCAGTCAAGCGAACCGTGCCGCATTATCTTCAGAGCACTGAATCAAAATTCAACCATCGCGCAACAATAAAGACAATGTCGTAACATTTGTTGCGACAATCCACCAAATGCGACATACGTTTGTCCCAACTTGAACAGAATAGGATGAAGATCTTGCAACACGAGCTTAGATATTTTTAAGCCCCGCATACCGAAACTTCGAGTCGGTAACACTTGATTATTTATGAGTTGAAAAGTACGCAACAAATTCAGCTTCCGTTTTGACTGCAACAAAAATTTTCTGAATCATGTCATTATCTGTTACCAGTTGGGATAATGAGTAATCGCAGCGCCCAGCTAACACAAAGTCTTATATGATGTTGAATAGGATGCTAAAGTGGAGACCATATGCGTACCTGCTTCCATTTAACCGCGTGTAAAGTGTGCGTATATCGCCTCCACTTTTGCATCCTATGTAACATAATATGCGATCGTGTGTTGACTCGGCGCCTTCTTGTTGCATGTTTTGTGCCTCTTTTGTCTGACAATTCTCTTCACTGAGTACACAGAACCATCTGCCAACCATATCACACAAACACTCCGACATCCGCATGAAATTTGTGCAGACGCAGAGGTATATTTGGTCTGCTGTGGATACAACCAATGGGACATGTTTAGTGTAGTACTAGATTTGTAGTAATGAGCTGAATTTTTGTATGGTGAGAAGGTCAATTCTCCGTTTCTGCAAAGAAATGGTGCAAAAAGCGTGGGTATTATGATTCCTTGCCTAATTTGATGATGTTTGAGCAAAACTTTGGATAACTATGTTGTTTATGTTGCAAGAAATGGAGGAAACAACAACACTGTTGCCCAAAGTTTTGCTCAAACAGCATGAAATTAGGCAAGGAATCATAAGGGGCTGTCCATAAACCACGTGGTCATTTTTTTGGGACTTTTCAACCCCCCCCCGCGTGGTCATTAGTCCATACAAATTTTTTTTTTCGTCCATACAAAATGGTCATTGGCCGAACCCCCCCCCCCCCTCATGACCACGTGGTTTATGGACAGCCCCATAATACCCACGCTTTTGGCACCATTTCATTGCAGAAACGGAGAATTGACCTTCTCACCATACAAAAATTCATCTCATTACTACAAATCTAGTACTACACCGATCTGTCCTATTGCAATTATCACTTCCTTCCCCTGCCCCAAATTGACCAGCAACCTGACCTGGCAGGCGCCATTATCGCCTAAAAATATAATATCACCAACACTTACTTGAAGGTGCCTGCTAGTTCCTGGCAGATATATCATTGGCTCCTTGTGTGAGTGTAGCTGATCTGGCGATACAGGAGTATCATCCACGGGCGGTCAATAAAGCTCAAGCTCAAGCTCAATAACTTATTAGCTGGAAAACACTTATGCGTGCCCCACAACTATGGGGTTGAACACGCAAGCTGTTGTAGTTTACACAGACCTGAAAGCTGCCTTCAACAAAAAAATACTGATATGTGAGCTTGCGTGGCTGGGAGCATCAGCAAATCTGATACATCATGGTTGACGCATGGCTTCCATAGATGCAGGCTTTTTCGGTCAAGCCACCGATAACAGAGGTACCTAAGCATGGCGTACATCGATTACAAGGTGGCATCCCGGGTAGAGGCTAATGGCAAACAAAGGACAAAATAATAACTGGTTTTGCCATCATATCTCGTTTTGCCATTCTTCTGTTATTATGAAAAAAACTTAAAATGGCAAATCAATAGCAAAATATACAATCATAGCAAATCTTGTCATTGATATGTTATTCATGAATAATGATAAATAACAAAATCAATAACAAAAATTACTATCATGGTAAAACTTGCAATTTAGCACCTTTTATAATGAAATGTATAAAATATCAAAACAATAACATAATTTACATTCCTAGCTAAATTTGCCATTATTTTGATATTGTGAGAAACTATTTATAAACATTAGGCACCATAACATATTTTACTCTTAATATACCATTAACTATTATATTGTATATTTCAAGCATAACTTTTCAATTCGACGTATCTCGCAAAAGTAAACAAATCCGGATTCTCAGCTGTGTGTTTGATTCGCAATGGATTCTATTTGATGCACCTCAATTTATGTTAATTTAGAACTCAAACAATTAAAGAGTATAATTTGTAAAACGACGTATCTATCTTTTTCGACGCAACGGTGGCTACGTTCATCAAAGAGAATCGCGCTACAATATTCGTTGGTCAGTCGGTTTTCTCGGTAGGGCGATGGAAGTGCGAGTGAAAAATCCGGGATCAGAATCGCGCTACAATATTCGTTGGTCAGTCGGTTTTCTCGGTAGGGCGATGGAAACGCGAGCACGAAATCCGGGATCAGTGGTCATCGTGATCAAATAAATCATAATCGTGATGAAGACCGCGACGTGTATTTCCATATAACTAGTGGATCATATCACCTAACAGAGGTGGCTCCTAGATCCACACCTTACCCTACCCTACTAACCACCATTCCTTCCCGTGACAACTGTGGGGATGCTGTGGATTCCACGGTTTCTAGTAGCAACGGTTGTCGAACTAACATTCCTTCCCTTTCCTGATGACCGTAATGACGTGGCCAGCGCCGTTATTGACTTTAAATAGCTGAACTCTCGAATTGTGCACATTGAGAATGGTTAGCTAGTCCCAAGCTTTCACATTCATTGGCTCTCTGTGCAACTTCGATTGTTCTGGTCAATCACGGAGTAGCAACTACGATGTGTACGGTTATCTTTGCTTTGCTTTGCTTTGCTTTGCAACGGTGGCTACGTTCATCAAAGTGAATTTGATTTTTAAGTTCGTTTCGTTTTGAGTTTTTAATTTCCATAAAATAAAACTGTTTTTACTTTGATTGATGAGCTTAAATTTTATTGAAGAAAAAAAAAGAAATAGCTCATTTTACCTTTCTTTTGCTACTTTGAAATAATAACTGAATCTACCATTATTTTAAAATTGAATTTGAACAACTAAACCTACCATTATTTTGATCGCCACATAAACAGCTAAATTTGTTCTTATCCTGTTATCAATAACTCAAGAATGTCATATTTTGTTATTCACCGATAACAGTTAATTTGGGTCTTATTTTGTTATTAATATCTCAATAATAACTTATTTTGTTCTTCAATTTAAACCGCATGCTTTACCATTACTTTGTTATTACAATGGCAAAATAAGTTATTTTTAAGTTTTTCTGCTACCAAAATTTTGTTATTATTTTTGTTATTTTAACTCTTATTTCAAACTAACAAATAACACATTTTGCCATTCAAACATTCTGTTTTAATGGTAAAATTTGCCATTCTTTTGCCATTAAACTCTACCCGGGATACGACTCGTATCGTATCGTACCTTCTCAAGGTACTGCTGTTGTACAAGGTGATCGTAAATATCATCAGACTTATGCAGCACACGATTTAATTATCAACGGAACAGCTGTGTTGCAGTCAGAACTGTAAGCCTCAGGAGGGAGATATTCGAAGGCGATGCCTTTAGTCTACTATTGGTATACCTTGCAATGAACCCTTTCAGCAGATCACTCAACCAATGCAACTATGGCAATCAACTGAAAAGTGGGACAAGGAGCACAAGAATAACCCATACCTTCTTTATGGACGACTTGAAATTGTTTGCGGAATCGGTACAGAGGATGCATCAACTGTTGTCACAAGCAGCTTGTGACGGTGTTCAGCACTCGGCTTCCTGCAACTTAGAAGCAAAGATAAACAGACATCACGCTCTGCTCGATCACCTTTTTAACGGTTGATTCAAATATTCAGTAGTTGATGAATTCATCACTTGCGGCGTTGGTATCGGTTTTGCTCCTACAGTCGAGACTCTTATAAGATCACTGGTCGGGGGGCGCAATAGGAATCCGCTTAATAGGAGACTAAGAGCTTATGGGATTTCGGCTTTTTGGGGGTGTGGCCGATTATCTCGGGTGTGTTAAGAGTTAGCGCAATACTTTCTTCGGCAAAGTTTTAGGGCTTGATAAGATCTACCATTTAGAACTTTGGTTTATATGATGAGTTGGCAACTTGGCCGCTAGTGGGAACATCAACAGTTTGATGCTAAATTGCACTACAGGAACCATATCAGGTTTTCAAGCAAACGTTACGATTTTCGACAGCTCAAGACCCTGATAATTTGGAAGGATAGTTTCTTCGGAAAAGTTGTTGGGTACGCCAATAACTTACTGACGATGAGTTGCGAAGTTCGAAATTCCTCCATTGGGCGGCGCTAGTGAGTAAGTAAATTTTCAAAACCTCATATCTCAGAATCCCGATAACTTAGAAAGTTGGTGTCTTCGGCAAAGTTGATCAGTATGACATAAACTTACTTAAAAATAAATACTTGTTTCGCAATTCTACCACTAGGCGGCGCTAGTAAACTTGTAAATTTTAGAAAGCTCTTAGCTCAGAACCCTGATATCTTAGAAAGTTGGTATCTTCGGCAAAATTGATCAATATGACATAAACTTACATAAAAATAAACACTTGTTTCAAAATTCTGCCACTGAATGGGAAGCTGACCACAATTACAGCGCCCTGCATCTGGGGAGGAGGAGGGGGATCACAAAATGCCGATTTTAGCGTTACGGAATAAATGGATGCTGCCTCACCAGCTGAAAAGCGACACCAAGACCGTTGACGAGACGTAGCATTTGATAGCATATTCGAAGATTAGAATCACTCTAAACTCCAAAAATGGATTAATTTCAACCCCATCATCATTGTCGGCATGCATGAGTCCGCCTCGAATGGAACGATGCGTGTTAATAAACCGGCCACTGACAAAGAAGGTGCTGTTCCATATTTCTGATAAATGACTTTCAAGTAACAGAAGATCTAACCGGATGCGGACCGTAAGCACGCGCATCCGTGAGTGGTCATCGTTCCAGCGTGGCTGATGCTTGTGGTGAATGGGATGCGCATAAGATATCAAATGTGTGGATGCCGCGCCGTATCACACTGTCATTAACAATGCTATTTGGACACATTTTGAGAACCCGTGGGTTGTTCGGAGCAATGCGGTTCGGATGTCGATGACTAGGGAATATGTGGTTAAGAAATTTGTTTACATACGTGGTGCCTATATTAAACTACTTTGAAAATGTTAGATAAAGAGTTGACCGATCAGTTGTATCACGAAATCAGTTATTCTTGAGCTGCGTTCGTTCTTATTTGGTACTTGTAAGGCATAAGTCCACTATGCACTAATTAATCTGGGTGGTAGTATTGCAGTTGATGTTTACATTTAGATTGACCTTATTGATGACAGTAGATGGTTTCTGAACAAAACTCAATAATAGAGTGCGGCTTTTGACTAGTAGGAGTTTAACTATTAGTATGAAATGAGCTCACCAATTTATTATCAATCCTTTGAAAGGTGCTACCTTTGGCTCTTTAATTAAACTTCTTCAAAAGCTTTTAAATTTTAAACTTTGTCCTTCATAGAGTGGTTAAGTTAGCAGTTTTCCGTCATGATTCTAAACAAAGCATATAGATTTAGATATGTACTTCAACACTTTCAATCAATTTGCCCATGCATTCCTTCTTATTTCATACGGATCCGCTCGGTCGGATGGCGTAATTCAGTCAGCTCGTGTTAGTCAGTGATTTAAGCAATTCAATCATGCTGATGCTGATGCCACTACAACAAATGGGAATACTGGCTGCCATACTGCTGCTGCTGTTGTTAATGATGTTGATGATCCAGAGAGGAATGTGTTCAAAAGGCCTTCGCCGCGCGTAAATAGACACCGGGCGGTCAGCGCAGTTGGGTCGATTTCTAGGAATGATGCACTGCAGTTTGCAGTTGCAAACCGCTTCCATTAAAGTGCAAGTGCACTCACTCTGCCCATCAACGATCAGCGATGTGAGCGCTCGCCGCGTTCCGATGGATTTAGCCTTAGCAGTGCACATAACTACTCGGCTGCGGCGGCGGCGGTGGCGGTTTGATTGATTCATGATGGTTAATTATAATATTTTGTATTCGCGCTTGTCCTGTTTCTGTCTTGACGAGAGGGATATGGGACGGGGGACTGATGAGTTGGGGATGTTCAAAGCTCTCATTATTTAGGAGGAATCCTTTTTAAAGATCGGTACATATTCGAATATGGATTTCCTCATTACGCTACGAATTCTTCAAGAATCAAAATTCAGCGAACAAAATTCTTCCTTCTATAGTACCCTTTGATTGACCATCTCTTCTAATCCTAACTGGTGGGGTTTCCACGCCAGCAACACTGTCGTCCGTTTGATTGCATCTGCGGTCGATTACCGACTTTATTATCTAGAAAATGGGTGACGCAATTCGTCAGATGCGGATGCACATTCGCGGAGTCTACCGGATCCAAAACTTCAGCTGTCGGCATCGTTTCACTATTGCTGTTGCGGGGAAAGTGGTTCAAAGCGCTTTTGGTTTACTACTAAGAACTGATGATGCCCAAGATTGTCGAAAAGGGTTCAGGAAAACCAGATTTAGCACTTTCTTAGTAATTATTTGGGTGAGCTTTGGTAGGAACGGTAATCCTGCCCAAAACTATGGATTTTGCACCACATTCCCCTACCACCCAACAACCACACACAGTTGACGGGAATCGGCGTCAAGTAGCATCATTATCATGTTTGAACTATTATTGAAACACACACTCCGTGCACATCAGCAAAACAACAACTTAGAACTTGGAACTGACTGATGTCCGATTTGCTGCTCCTAGCAGGGCATACCTTCGCAGCAGCAGTAGGAACGGACACAAAGGGCACCCGGGAGCCTCCGGTCACGTGAGATAATGAGCAATGAAGGCGCGGGAGATTGATGGTTTTGTTGGCTTTGCGACGTCTTTATTGTTGGCAATTCGCGCACTTCTAGCTACTGCTTAGTTGGGTGGGTATATTGCTGCGGCACAACACCGATGCGGTGGGAGGAACAACCACTGATGAAGATAATTGATGTCAAGTCGAGGAATTTCCGGAATTCCTGAATTGATTACGTCTACCGTATGAGTGTATTTAATACCTTTGAGGAATAGTTGCTAACGAATTTATCAGCTTTAGTGTATTGATGTTCACAGAAATGAAGATAGTATATTGTGGAGTTCAAGTAGCAGTGACAATTGAGCAAGTCTCAAAATAAATCTGATAATACTCTATTTTTATTCCTTTTATGACGACACTTATTGTTACCAAGTTCTTTCAGCTGTTTGTAATAAACCTTTCTCAGCGATCCCTGGAGGAGTTCACCGAGGAATTTCCTCAGAAATCCCTAGAGAAACTGCTTCGACCATTTTTGAAGAATTCATTTAGAAATTTCTCGAGAATTTTTACAGAAATCCCGATAGAAATTTCCTGAAAAATCTTAAAATTAAAAAAAAACAAATTCTCCAATAATTCTATGAACTTATCTTTGGCATTTTTTAAAGGAATTATTTTAAAAAATCCTTGATGAAGTACCTCCAACAATTCCTTTACAAATTCTGAAAGTAATCCATTTAAAAATACCTACAGGATATTTCCTTTTTTTCGGAAATTCCTAAAAGAGCTATTTAATAAATTCAAAAAAAAAACACCGTCAGAAACTCAAAGAAAAAATCGTTAAGAATTAATAGAAGAATTTCTTTAGAAATTTCTAGTTGCATTTTTGGTTTTGTGATTTTATCAATAACCGAAATAATGATTTTCTAAGAATTTTTCCTTAACTCCATGGATGACTTGCGGGGTTCCGACAGTAAATGTTCCAGGGATTGTTCCAAGAAATGCTGCAAGAATTCCTCACACGTTTTTTCAGAAATTGTTACCGATATTTCTGCAAGGATGCATTAAAGAATACCTCCAGGAATTTTCCCATAGTTTCCTGCAGTGGTTTCATAATGGACTCTCCAGGACTCCTTTCTTTAAGGATTTCACCACACATTTCTCCGAGAATTTCTCCTGGAATATCTTTAGGGATTCCTCCAGTGGTTGTTCCGGTGCTTTTTTCGAGGATTTCTTCAGGATTTTTTCCAGAGATTCGTTTAGATATTTCGCCAGTCATTCCTTCAGACTTATTTTTCAGGCATTTCTCCATTTTTGGGGTATTGCAAGAGAAATTTCTTCCAGGAATTCTTTCAGATATTTTACCAGAGTTTATTAAAAAAAATAATCCAGAAATTCCTTCATAATTTTGTACAAATAACCCTTTACGAGTCCATCTAAGAGTTCCTTCAATAATTCGTCCAAAAATTACTGCAGATTTTTTTCCAGGAATTCCTACATAAACTTGTTCAGAAATTTGTATACAAAGCACTACTGGAGTTTCAAAAAAAAAACCTCATGGGATTACCTCCAGGATTCCTCCTGGGGTTTCTCTAGATATTTTTCCAAGAATTCCTCCAGGGATTCCCTCTGGATTTCTTCCAGGGATAAACTCGTTAAAGTTTTCTGGGAATCTTTCAGGAAGAGCTCCAGGGATTATTTGAAAAATTCTTCCAGGGATTCTGCCAGGAGCTCTTCTTGGGATTCCTACTGGACTTCCTTCTCGAGTTTATTCAGGAATTCCTCCAGTTAAGGAACTCCCTTAGGAATACCTCTTGAGATTGTTTCCGAGATTCATCCGGTGTTTTCTTCGGAAATTCGTTCAGGGATTCCTTCAGGAACTGTTATAGGAATTCCTCTGGGAGTTCTTCACGAACTCTTCTTAGAATCCTCTTAGGATTTTTCCAATAATTCCTTCTGCATTCTGGATTACTTCGGAAACCTTCCTAGGATACCTCCTAGGACTTCTCCAGAGAATCCTCCAGGAATTTCTCCAAGGGCTCCTCCAGGAATTTCTCGAGGGATTCCTCCAGGGATTTCCCCAGGAGTTCGTCTAGAGATTCCTCCAAGATCTTCTGTGGAGATTTCTCCTGGAATTCCTCCAGAAATTCTCCAAGGAATTCCTCTAGAAATTCTTTAAGGAATTCCTCCAGCAATTCCTCTAGGAATTCCTACAGGCATGTCTTTAGGAATTTCTCCAGAGATTCTTCCAGGAATTGCTCTAGGGCTTCCTCCAGGAGTTCTTCCTTGCATTCCTCCAGGCATTCTTTCAGGCATTGCTTCAGAGATTCTGCCAGGAATCCTCTTGGAATTTCTCTAGGGATTTCTTCAAGGATGTCTGCTGAGATTTCTCCAGGGGTTTCACCAAAAATTCCTCCAAAAAATCCATCAGGTATTACTGCAAGCATTCGTTCAGGAACTCCTCTAGACACCCCTTCAGAATTTTAAGAATTCCTTCTGCGATTTCTTTAGTACTTCCTCCGGGGATTTTTTAGTAAAACTCTTCTTGGATTCCTTCAGTGATCCCTTTTGCAAATCCTCCAGGAATTTCACCAGGAAATCCTCTATGGATGCCTTCGAAAATTGTTTCAGGAATTCCTCTAAATATTCCTACAGGAACTCCTCCAGCGATACCTCCAGAAATTCATCCTACCATTCCTTTAGGCATTTCTTCAGGAATATCTCTATGAATCCCTATAGACCTTTTACCAGAAATACCTCTGAAGATACATCCAGGAATTGCTCCAGAGATTCCTCCAGGAATTCTTACAAGAGTTCGTCCAAAAATTCCTCTTCGCATTCATCCAGGAATTCCTTCAAGGACTCCTCCAGTAATTCCTTCAAGGACTCCTCCAGGATATCGTGTAGAGATTCCTCCAGGAATTGCTCGAGGAATTCCTGCGGTATGTCCTCCGAGCATTCCTTCAGGAATTCCGCCAGAGTTGATATTATTTTTTTTTTGGTAGAAATGCAATATCATCTTTGTTTTCAAACATTTTACTCTGTTGTCTTTTTTTATAGTCAAGGGGAATTGTTGTGCTAAGAAATGCATGGTACCTCCCCCTTTGCACCCACTATTTTTTGCTGGTAGCCGAAAATACGTGTTTATTTTTTAATTTTTCATAAATTCTACATGTTTTTGCTCAAGTTTCATCGTTTTGCTAATCATCAATAGTTTTGACTGATTCTTGACATGCAATGCACCACTACCCATCATAGTCTGTTGAAGTTTTCATCACAAAGCTATTCTAAGGCCTCAAAAGTATTCCGAAGTTTGTGTCACATATCCAACATTCTATACCAAATTTTATACATGATGGATGATCACAGAACATAGTCATCGGTGCTCAAAAAGCCTCAAAGCGCCCCTAGAAAATTCATGGTACATGATTTGGGTAATCTAAGTAATCCAAACTACTCTGGAGTTCATTTTCTTAAGAACTAGTGGATCTACTATGATTTGTGTTCACTCTGTTGAAGAAATTTAGTTACGTTGATGTCCATTAGACCTGTCAATGCTACGGCCAACTTGATATTGTGGTAGTTTGATATTCCGTGAAATACAATTGGCCTCCAATACACTTTGAAGTTTGGGCTACGATATCTACATACTGTATCATACTTTAATTGTAACAAATATTCGTGGAATGAAGTATATACTGCTAATGGATCCTCAATGCACAACAACAATGCTTTTGGTACATTCATAGGTTATTCCAGGCTTTCCAAACTATTCTGGAACTATGACCTTCAAGGTCTACAGGCTCCACACTTGTTTCTTTTCACTCTATCGGCATAATTCTTTCACGATTGTGTCTATTGCACCTCATAATATTACGAGTATCTTTATGTGTTGCTAGTCGGGTGACTACTGGCATATTAATGGACCCCCATGTATTTTGAAGTATGGATCGCAATATCTGTAAATCTTTGGATTTTTTTATTGTAGCGAATGCTTTCGGAATATAATATACGCTACTCTTAGAGCCTCAGAGTTCAATTCAGATAATGATGTTGCTAAAACATTGACTTGGTGATCCATGTCATCCAAACTATTCTGGAATTAAGACCTTCAAGCTCTGCAAGCTCTACTCTTGTACCTTTTTACTTTGTAGCTGTAAATCTTTCACGGTTTTATCTGTTGTATCCCATAATATTACGTGGATCTCTTTATGTTGTTTTTTATGCATCCACTGGCATTCAAATGATTTTCATAGTATTTTGGAGTATGGATCGTAAAATCGGTATATCTCAGCACATTTTCGTTGTAGATAATGCTCGCCGAATATAATCTACGCAATTATAATAACAAGAGCCTGCGATTGCAATTACAACAAACTCGCTATATAACCTTTGTCATCTAGGTCATCCAAACCATTATGGAATTAAGACGTTCAAGGTTAGTTTCTCTTTTATTCTATTTCTCTTAACTCTATCAGTAAATTTGTTTCACGATTCTGCTGTACTCCAAGAGTTCTACCAAAAAATTTCTCCAACAGCCCCTCCAAGAATTTTTCAGGAATGCATCCGAAAATTCTTTCATGAATTTCTCCAGAAACCATCGTGTATCACACTTAGAATAAATTACAGTATTCGGTGAAAAAAATCACCGAAACTGGTCTGTAAACAAGCAAACTACAGTATTACGGCGAAATCGATGAAATTGCAGGAGAAAATCGGTGAAATCTAAGAAATCACCGAAGAACCGGTGAAATCAGACAAATTTACAGGAGACCTGTGAATATTTTACCGAACAGATCGGTGATGGGACTATTTTACCGTACTACTGTAAAATGCGTTTGACAGCCACGCCGGCAGCTTCGAGCATCAGTTCTATAATTAGAATTTGCGCATCATCTCCAAGCAAGACTCTCTTGTACAGTGGCAGCAAGTGTGGATCCTGATCAGAAGATCATGTATTCAATCCCATCATCGACGTTTTTTATGAAAATATTGTTTTTTTTGTGCTCGCATCAAATCGCCGTAAATTTATAAAATTTACCGTACGTTCAGTGATATTGAAAATTCATTTGTAAACAAACATACCGAACGTTCTGCGATTTTTACGGTAAATTTGTAAAAAGTATCGAACATTCCGGTAATTTTGACAGATGCATTTTCCTGAGTTTCGCAGTACGTTCGGTGGTTTGAAAAATTACCAAACTTTTTACCGTACGTTCAGCTGTTGAGATTACGGTAAAATTTTACCGTAATCCGTCATTTTTTCTAAGTGTGTAATCTTTCAGAAATTGTTCCTGGCATTACTCCATAAATTCCTCCAAGAATTCCTAGGAAATCCTTAAAAATTATTTCAGTGTGATATTAATTACACCAGGGATTACTCCAAGAATTTATCTCGAGATTGCTCCGTGAACTTCTTCAGGGATTTTTTCGGATATTTTTCAAGAAAATTCTCCAGGAAATCCTCCAGAAATGCCTACAGGAATCCCTCCTATGATTTTTCTAAGAATTTCTTCAAGAATACTTCCACGAATTCTTCCAGGAGTTCCTCCAGGAAGTCCTCCAAGACTTCTGCCAAGAAATTCACCAAGCATTCCTCAAGGAATGCCTCCAAGAATCCCTCTAGGATGCTCTACAGAAATTCCTCGTTGAATTTCTTCAGAGTCCTACAGAAATTCTTCCAAAAATTAGTCCAGGTATTTCTTCTAGATTCTCTCAGGCATTTCTCCAGAGATTTCCAGATATTTTCCAAGAAATTTTTCAAGTAATTCCTACAGAATATACCTCAGGACTTCCTCCAGGAGCTTCATCAGCAATTCTACGAAGAATTTTTCCAGAAGTTTCCCCAGGGTTTTTCCAAGAATAACTCTAGAAATTTCTACAAGAATACCTCCAGAATCCTTCAGGAAACCTATAAAAAATGGTCCAGAATTTACTCTAAGAAATCGTCCAGGGATTTCCTCAGAAAATCCTCCAAAAATTACTTAAGGAAAACTTTCTCTCGAAATTACTCCGGGTATTCCTCCTGAAACTTCTTCAAGGATTCCTCCAGGAATTCCTTAATAAATTATTTTTGTAATAATACAAAGAAATCCTTCAGAAATTACTCCGGAAATTCCTTCAGGAAGTTCTCCAGGAATCCCTCCAGAAATTATTCTTATAACATCTTCAGAAATTCCACCAAGAATTCAGGGGGTCCACCAAGAATGAATCAAGGAATTTCTCAGCGAGTTCATCCAGGAATTCCACCAAGAATTTCTCAAGGAATTTCTTCAAGACATCTGCCTAGAATTCCTTCAAGATATCTGCCTAGAATTCCTCCAAGAATCCCTCCAGGAATTTCCACAAGATTTTCACCAGGGTTCCCTTCACGACTTCTGCTAGGAATTACTCCAAGAATTCGTTCAGGAATTCCACCAGCAAAACGCCCAGGGATTCTGCAGGATCTGCACCGAGACTTTTTCCAAGAATTCCTCAAAGAATTCGCCCAAGAATTCCTCCAAGTATTTTTCCAGAAATTGCTCCAAGAATACTGTTTCCAAAAATTTCTACAAGAATCTGTCCAGGAATTTTTCCAGAAATTCTTATAAGTATTCCTACAGGAACACTAATAAGAATTTTTCCAAGACCTGCTCCAATACCAAATACCAAATTCCTACAAGAATCCCTCCAGTAATTTGACCAGTGATTGCTTTATATACTTCTCCAGGAATATCTCCAGGGGATCTTCAATAAATATCTTTACGAATTCTTCCAGGAAATTCTTCAAAAACTCTTCCAGAAATACCTACAGGAATCCCCCCAAGAATTCCTCCAAGAATTCCTTCGAGAAATCCTCCAAGAATTACTCCAAGACATCTGCCAAGAATTCCTCCAACAATCCCTTCCAAGAATTTCTTCAGGAATACCTCCAGGACATCTTTCAAGAATTCCACCAAGAATCTCTCCAGGACTTCCTTGACGAATTCTTTCAGGAATTTCTCCAAGAAATCTCACAAGAATATTTCCAGGAATTTCTTCAAGAATTTCTCCCAGATTTTTTTAAAGAAATTTCTGGAGGAAATCCACGTGGAATTCCTGGAGTACTTTCTGGTAGAATTCATGTAGTAACTTGATGGAATTATTAAATAATTTCCTGGGGTATTTCTTAGTGGAATTCCTAGATGATTTCCTGGAGCATATCCTGTAAAATGTAAGAATGGAGTAATTTCTGGAGGAATTCCTAAAATAATTCCTGGAATATTTCCAAGAGGAACTCTTAAAGTATTTCCAGGAACAATTCCTGGAGGAATTTCTGTGGGATTCCCTAGAGTAATTCCTGGATGAATTTTTTGGAGGAATTGGCAGATAAATTTCTGGAATATGCCCTGGAGTATATCCTGAAGGAATCCCTGGGGGAATTCCTGCTGGAAGCTCTGGATGCATTCTTTAGGGAATTCTTGAAGGAATTCTTTGAGAAATGACTGATGGAATTCTTTGAGGAATGATTGATGGGACTCCTGGAAAAACTTCTGGTGGATTTTGTGGAGAAATTCAATAAGGAGTTCTGGAGGCATCTCTAGAGAATTTTTTGGAGCTGTTATGGGAAGAATTTATGAAGGGATCTTTGGAGTAATCAGTTTAGGAATTCCTGAAGGAGTTGCATGAAGAATTCCAAGTGGAAGCCTTGGAAGAATCCCTTGATTTTCTTGAGAAGTCCCTGAAGGAATTTTTGAATAAGTTTGTGATGGAATTCCTAAAGGAATTTCTGGTTGTATCCGTGTTGGAGTTTCTGGAGGAATCCCTATTGGAATCTCAGGAGGAATCTCTATTGGAATCCTAGGGGAATCACTGGAGGAATTCTTGGAGAATTCCCAGAAGAAATCCCTGGAGGAATCCCTTTACGAATTCCTGGAGAAAACTTTGAAGGAATTCAGGGAGGAATCATTGCAGGGAGGAATCCCCTAATGAATTGGTGGAGGAATCATAGGAGGAATTCCTGGTGGAATCACTGTAGGATTTGCTAGCAGAATTCCGGGATAAATTCCTGTAGGATTTCATGAAGAAAGCATTGGATAAATTCCAGGAGGAATCCCTGGATGAATTCTTGGTTGAATCCTAGAGGAATCTCTGGAGGCTTCCCTGGCAGGATATGAGGTGGAATTACAATTAAAGCATGATACAATATGTAGATATCGTAACCCAAACTTCAAAGTGTATTGGAGGCCATTTGTGTTTCACGGAATGTCAAACTGTCACAATATCCAGTTGCTCGTAGCATTACCAGGTCTAATGGACATCAACGTGACTAAATTTCTTGAACAGAGTGAACACAAATCATAGTAGAATCCAGTATATCTTAAGAAAATAAATTTCAGAGTAGTTTGGATGGCCTAGATTACCCAAATCATGTTCTATGAATTTTCTAAGGGTGCTTCTAGGCTTTTCGAGTACCGTAGACTATGTTCTGTGATCATTCATTATGTATAAAATTTGGTTTAGAATGTGGATATGCAACACAAACTTCGTAGTAGTTTGGAGGTCTTAGAATAGCTTTGGGATGAAAACTTCAACAGACTATGACGGGTATCAGTACGTTGGCTTCAGAGGCACGTTCTCCTCCATTTGGGAAATTTGTCCCGAGTGTTTTCAGAATAATTTTCTCAAGTTCAGCCGAGAGCTTGTCATTTTCAGTAGCCTTATTGTTCTTCAGCTCTATAACTGCTGTTCTAATCTCATCTATCGTTGGAAGCTCCACAGGTTGTCCATCGTAGCTGATGCTTAATCTATTGTTGAGGTCCTAGCTTTTCTCCATTCAACAAAATTTTGCCTTCCTCACATATCATCTATCATAGTTTCAACTGTAATCGGTTATTGCACAAGATGGGAGACGTTGCTGGTTCCCTCCACTCGTTATGTCATTCTTCTTAAACAACTGTTTTTTCTGTGGGGTAACAGTGTTTTACGCAGGAAAAAGGAATAATTGGCCCTGGTAGCAAAAAAATTTTGAATAACAATTTGAAAGCAAAGTTTTCTGAACATATTCTGATGTCTCAAAATACCAGTGCTAGAAAACAAATAACTGTGAATGATGCTTATGCTCTATATGCATCTTGCGTCAAACATCGATCGAATGCTTCAACAATTGGAATATGCACATTCGTGGAAATAAATTTGTCTCCTATTCAAAGATAATGACTTCTTCTTACCTCACGGTGGCAGAAAACAAACGCGCTAGCCACAGTCATTAAGGCGAAACTGGAAGCATTTTCTCATTTTTTGGTTTTAGATTTTTTATTAAATAACGAAGCAATATTTTCAAAATCGGTTTTCGTGCACATGTAGAATATGGATCAGGGTATCTTCTGATTTTTTTACGCGGTAGAAAATGTTTTTAGTTTTTGCAGAAACCATTTTTGAACAAAATTTCACTAAAAAATGGTTTCTGCAAAAACGAAAAACATTTTCTACCGCGTAATAAATTCAGAAGATACCCTGATCCATACTCTACATGTGCACGAAAACCGATTTTCAAAATATTGCTTCGTTATTAAATAAAAAATCAAAAACCGAAAAAATGAGGAAATGCTTCCAGTTTCGCCTTAAACCAACCTTCCACGCTGTTGGTAGGTACTCTACACATGAGCGCAAAAAAAAGCTTCCAGCTCGATCGCCGTCGCCGTTTTGCCAGCGCTTTGTCGTCACTTTAATTATCTGCCATTATATCGTATTTAAATTAATAACTTCACATGTGTACCCCACGCGCGCCGCCCTCCAGTCAGCAGTCAGCACACACCACAATCAGCAAATCTATACAAATTGTTAGACGCGCTGCGAACAGCAACAACACCATCACCATCAACAACAGCCCCAGCAGTATCAACGCGGAGACGACATCGCATCGGCGCATCGGAAGCAAATAAAAAGAAGACGGCGCAAACAAGCTGAGCAACGATGACAAGTGAAGATATGCAGATGCGCATGCAGTTAACTGTGCCTCGCCACTGCAGGGTGGGTACGTTTAGGAGTACCTATACATTTATGCAATTCGATGACAACACGGGGTGAATTGTACATTTTTACATGCTGATCGTAGCCGAAGATAAGATAGAATGCTGTAAGAATGGGGGCTGTCGATAACAACAATGCAGCTGATAAGATACGAGAATTATTTCATTCATCAAATCAATAATGTCAAAACAAACTATTAGCAGGGATTTATAGAATAAAATAGAAATAATAATGGTTTTAGTTTTAGAATAATATGTCGAAGTATAAATAGAAATGGGCTTAAAAGACACAGAAGTGCAAATGAATTGGAATAAAATTAAAGATGGATATAATGCCTTAATTAAGTAACTGGTCTGTATCAGTGAATAACTGACACTGGAAAACACTGCAAGTCACACACTAAACACGCATCTGTCGTAAAAGGCCGGAAATAAGACCTACGGGAACACAGGGGTCTCCATTTAGCCTAGTGGTAAAGGCTATGGATCGCCAATCTGGAGACGGCGGATTCGATTCCCGTTCTGGTCGGGGAAGTTTTCTTGACTCCCTGGGCATAATGTATAATTGTACTTACCTCACAATATACAAATTCATGCAATGGCAGGCAAAGAAAGCCCTTCAATTAATAACTGTGGAAATGCTCAAAGAACACTAAGTTGAAGCGAGGCAGGCCAAGTCCCAGTGGGGATGTAGAGCCACCAAGAAGAAGAAGAAGGGAACAGAATGATTCAAAATTAGATACTCCATCAACATAAAATTTGATCGGCCAAAACTTGATCCCGCGATTATACGCCGATCGAAGATGTAGTCTCAGCTGGTCCCTGTCCTGAGCTAATAACTCTCAGTGCCCAGGATATTGAGAGCCCTAAGGGGTCGTCTATAAATGACGGAGCATTTTTTTTGCTAATTTTCAACACTCCCTCCCTCACGTATTTTCCCATATCTAATACATGGATCGACGCAATTTCAGGGACTCTCCCTCCTCCTAAATGCTACGTCACTTATGAACGACCCCTAATGTAGCTTGTTATTAGTTCGATGAATTCGTTCTTTAAAAGTGAAATAAGGATTACATAAAAATTTTCTGCCATGTTCCAGAAGAACTAGCAGTCAAACAGTTGAGATAGTTGTGCATTTGAGTTTAAGATCCCTGCTTCACAAGACCTGTCGATCACATTGTTATCTCCGAGATGTCCCAACTCTTTGGTCCACTTGGACTTAAATCGAGCAAAATAGGAATATGAGTTCCAAATGTTCCTAAACCACCGTACTGTTGGTGATCTCATCAATTCGTTTCTGGGTCCGTTACGTATCAGGTAACAATCGGACATGTAGGTACTGTTTCCGATCGCTAGTTAAGAACTTCTGTGTTGAAGATAGCTATGAGTTAATTAAAACAAAATGTACCGCCGCAGAGACAACAGCACACCGTTGTTTGCTCGCAATAAAGATGTTTCTGTTTCCAGATAAAAACTGTTTTTGAAAGAGCTATTCCCTCGCCAGCTCTTAGTCAGTGTTCGTAAAACGGTCTTGTGACGTGCATACCTACAGACTTTCTTGATAAACACCAAATTGCTGTTTTATACCTACCAACTCAGCCATCACATTTCACTGGATCAAATTCAGATCGAAATTCGAAATCGCGAATCGAGTGCTATCGAATCGCAGAGATAGTGTATGACAAGCCGTCCCATCTCATCGGGAGTTTGCCGTTTTGATGCCGACTATGTAGAAACTACATGCAGAATTTAAATATTATGCTACCCCTAGTTCAATGATAGGAATCCTTAGCAATCCAAACAGAAGTGCATCTGTACAGCCGAAACTAGACTGGTTCGGTCCGATTATCTACATACACTTTACGGTGATCATTCGCTTCTAGTCTCTCTTTCTCTTATGCGTCAACGTTTCTGATCATTTCGGGGTAGAGAGTCGACTCTTAAGGTTGATCCTAAATGCCTCTCCTGCTACTGGCGAAGACCAACACCAGTGTACCAGATTATATATCATCTCACACCATCACTTTAATCTTAGGCGATTTTCATTCGTAAGCGGACTGATCCTCCCTGGAGCCACCATAAGTTATTACTGTTGGGGAAGGAGAGAGATTGCATGGTTTCACACCCATCTTTTTCATCCACTACACATTAACTACCTGTTGATCGGTGGACACATGCGCTAAATAAGGCACTGGGGCCAAATGGGATACCGAAAATAGCCATCAAAGCCGCTATTATGGTGGGCTCTGTTAACTGCATGTATTCGATGTATACAGCATTCGATTAATCAGCATACAAATAACTCCTCCCTTTGGTGGAGCTCATATGGTGCTGCTTAGCCAGATCATATTTGGGACAACCAGTATGGAACCGGTCCCGGGTGTCACGCCGGAAGTGGAAAAATGTCCAAATCCATTTATGTGGTACATAAAATAGCGGTTTATTTCGATAACCAGATGAACGATTAACAAGAAAATAGGCACGGATGTCCCGCTGGAAATGGTCTAATCTAGTCTAGTCTAGTCTACACATACACAGCCATTCATAGAAAGAATCCTGGAAAATGATAGAATCGACTAAATCTACCATTTTTCTTGTCATTATTAATGCTTGCAGTACATTGTAAATGCATTACAAGCATTATAGCGGCTTGTGTAATTGGTTTTACAAGAAAGCTATTGAGTGGGGACATCTCGTACCAACCACTCAGCCTTTTAGGTATAAAAAACATGAAAATAGGTAAGTGTAGAATTAGCATTTAAGTTAAAATATACGTTAATAAAAATGAAAAAAAAAATGAAAATCGGTGGGGGTGACGAGTCTAAGAAGGTTAATGTCACCCCTTGGTCCTTGGTTTCTTGGGATGGAACACAGGTATTAGCTCTGTGTCCTGGCCCTTATGCCAAGGCTTAAGCGCCTTTACTCGCTCTCTGAAACGAAACAAAATTCTGATTTCTAATAAAGGAAAGGAGAAGTTCTGAGATAACATTAATAAAAAAAATGTTTGAAACGATTTCATCAAATCATCTGAATATCGTAATTCCACAGCAGTATATGAGAAAACACTTCTACATAAGGAATTTTTGGAAGATTCTTCAGGTAGCGACAGTCCTGTGTTCTCTGCAGGAGCAGGAGGAACAAGCGGAACAGAAGGGGTTTCTGCAGCTTGTTCTCGAAGGAGGAACCGCACCGGTGCTGCTGCCGCCATCTCTTCAATTAAGAAACTGTGCGTGATCTTCTGTTTATTATATACCGTCGGGCACTTAGATCAGGCTTTTCTATTTAAGAACAGATTCCGGAATTCTTAAATCGCTTGCGACCTTCACTTTCTTCTTCCATTTTCCCAACACTTTTCTCTGCTTCACTGCTTGACCACACAAAGGCCACAAGTGCCAAGTAGCAGGAGTGGTATGTTTGCTGTATAATAATGCAAGACCTAGTCGTAATCTATCATCTATGGAAAGAAACTTAGAGAATGGGCAAAAGTTTTATGCATAATAACCAGAAAATGGGCCAAAACTATGAATGTCGCTTATGTCACTTTGCAGAATTACGGCAGGGAAGCAACACACTTTTATTTTTTTGGCGAATGTTCTCACGATGACACTTTTCCCGGAACGCGGACGCACGGCTACAAGGCACACTTTTGGCGGATTTAGTGGTCAACCGAAAATTTTACAAAAAAAACAATATTTGGACGAGAAAATTGTGACAGCCAAAACTTTCACACGTCCGCACTCGCCCGCGGACTCGGATGACCCGCTGGAAATGGTCTTATATAAAAGTGAACAAAACTCATACATGCGGCACATCAAATAACAGCTTTTAGATAATCTAAAGAACGGATAGAAAGAAAAATAGTCTCAGACTATACTTGGGACAACCGGTAGTATCCCGGAGCTGATATCGGGTGTCTTACCGGAAATGGTCCAATGCAAAAGTGAACCGAATTCATGCATGCGGTACATCAAATCGCGGCTATTTCGATAACCTGATGAATAGTTGGCAATTGAATAGTCACAGACCATATTTGGGTCAACTGGTAGTGTCTTGAAATCTGTTCCGGATGTCCCACCGGAAGTGGTCAATCGTAATGCTGAACAGTGTGTTTGGTACCCATTCATGCGGCACATCAAATAGCGGCTTTTTTGATAATCTAATGAACGGTTAGTGAAAACAAAAAGTCTTAGACCATATTTGGGACAACCGATAGTGTTCCGAAACCAGTGCCGAGTGTCCCGCCGGAAGTAGCCAAATGTAAATGTGAACCAAATCCTTGCATGCGACACATCAAATAACGGCTTTTCGATATCTTAATGAACGACAAGCAGGAAAATAGTCTAAGACCATATCTGAACCGGTAGTATTCCGGAACCGGTTCCAGGTGTCCCACCGGAAGTGGTCAAATATAAAAGTAAACCAACCTATGCATACACATCAAATCGGCTTTTATGATAACCTGTTGAAAGATTAGCAAGAAAATAGACAAGAAACAGGTCACAAAAGAGTGTTTCAGAACTAGCAGTGGGTGCGTTAAAGTTTAATCACTCTGTAATGTGGTGGAAATGTTAATGGGATCTAGTATGAAAAATTTCACTTGCTTGCGTTTTATTGAAAGTTTTACATTAATCTTGTAACCAATAATAATAGAATGCAGCCCTAAGTACGCAGAAAATACTTAGTTGTGTCATCTGTGATTCTGGGAAAAGCTATATCCTAGCTTTTGATTATCGTCTTGATATTCCAGTGCAGTGATGGTAAAAGTTGGTCAAGCAGTCAACTGAGAGGTCTGATATTTTTCAACCTGTGTCTATACGTCGAACATAACATCAGAATAAGTGCCATCAATAAGTTTAAGATATTTCAATAAAGTATTGACAAGATTCATGAATACTTCGTCCAGCGTCGACAACATGAGTACTAGCGTGGTTCAAAGAATCGTTTTTGCTCCACACCGCTTTTATTTGATTCATAACCAGATTCATAACCAGATAAACCTTCTCCCAAAAAATGAGCTGATTTGGTTGAAAATTGAGAGTGCACAAGCCTTTCAAAGTTTGTATGGGAATTACTATGGGAAAAGGATGTTTTCATTCAATTGAAGCATTTCCCCAAGTGCCCTAGAGTGTTAGTTGACCCTTGGTACTCCTAGGCTTTTCTATCAGCTACAACTTTGCCGAATACCACATTCGGCATCGATTTTTATCCAGAATGAAAATCTTTGATCATGATGACTACACTATTCGATGGGCATCACTGCAATTTGCCTTGAAACATAGTAGCCATGGTTTATGTATGCTATCTTTGGCGCCATGTGCAGCAATGTTGCCTGCTGGAAGCTGGGAAGCTGAACGATCACTGTTAAAGTTTCTGCAGTTGGATAAAAATCGATAACTTATTAATGAGGCGTCCGATTTGAGTGTGGTCTTCGACAAAGTTGTAGCTGATAGAGTAGCCTAGGAGTACCAAGGGTCAACTTACACTCTAGGGTACTTGAGGAAATGCTACGATCAATCAAATGAAAAACGTCCTTTTCCCATAGTAATTCCCATACAACCTTGAAGGGTTTCTGCATTCTCAATTTTCAACCAAATCAGTTCATTTTTTGGGAGAAGACTTAGAATCTGGTTATGAATCAAATAAGGCATTGTCCAGTTAGAATCCGGACGCAGATAATCACATATATCTCAGAGGTGGAATAACAAACAGAAAAGGTTAAGCCCTCAATACAAAGATTGTGTACTGTAGTTTCATGGAAAAATATCATTGAATTATTTTATTTTATTTTTAATACGTTTTCTCATTTTTTCCGTGATAACTTCCTTAAAAATCTGCACAATGGTAGTAAATTTTAACATCAACCCCTTCGGTGTATTTTTTTTAACAATCGGTTCATCTCTGTAGTGTCCTGAGACCCTCTACCAGTCTGATTAGGATTCCAAAGAAACTTTGCCAAATATTTCTCTTCTTGCGAAATTAAGGGCTATTCAGTGAATTCCAAAGAAGCAAAATTTGAGTGTTTTTTCGTTAATAAACACTATCCAACAGTGATGACACCACTGCAAATCTCAGGCTGTCGTGATAGCTCACCAATGTAGCTCAAACCTCTACAGATCCCTTGTGTGCATTTTTGAAAAGCAGCACGTGATTCTTGAGATTGTCATCTTTGTACACATTTGGTGTCAAAATCGTGATGAATGTAAACGATGTCCAGAGCTCGAACTTCCTGGCAAATCTTGGAATTCCAAGCAGATTTATTCATGAACATAAACTTCAACCTTCCTTGGCCACTTCCTCATGGCATGGTTAACAACATCTGAGCACATCACACATAATGGTTTTGGAGATATTAACATTTTTCGCGACTGTCGTACCTGACCACCCTAAATTTTTAGCGTGTTTGTGCAAGATTTTTTTCCTTCGCATGTTTTCAATCTGAAATAATTTTTCACTCCTAGCAAGAAAATTGATGAAATTTTCACCATTAATAGAGGACTTGTTTATGATCAGACTGCAGTGAAAAAAATATGATTATGATCATTTAGAGCGTCACAATAAATTATCCTTTGCGTCCGGATTCTAACTGGACAATGCTTTAAGCGGTGTGGAGCAAAAACTATTTTTTGAACCAGGCTAATGAGTACGTATTCGACGAAAATGGCACTATCAACACTAGGTGGATTAATCCAGGTATTTTTCACTTTCTGTTATTTAGAACAGAATCGTTTTGATATTTCGACAATGATTTTTCTCAAGGGCCTAACTGACTTGATCGATTTCTCTTCGTCGACTCTCTCTTTCGTTAATAACTTGATCAAAACAATCAAAATTATTATTCTTTTTGTTTCTAGAGCAAGGTGTAGTCGTCGTCTTCGCATTTGATCCGAAAAATCTTTGCAAAACTTAATACTCTTTCCGTAATAACACAAAGAGAGGATCGATGAAGAGAAATCGAAAATGTCAGTTAGGCCTCAATGAAGAATCAGTGTCGATTTGTGTGATAGATCACGGCCACAGGTACAGTTCAGTTACAAAACAAGTAAAACACATTAACGCAGTGAAATCGGATGCAAGGGTGTATTCCGATACCTGTTTGTTTAAATCGTTTGGATGTTTTTTTTACTTCAACACTTTAAAAACATAACATTCACCCAACGACAATCCCTTAAAAATATGTCAATCTCATTTCGTAAGATTTTATGCTGCCGTAAAGCAGAAAATGTATACGTTTCGAGCAATGCATGCCTTGACGCCACCGCCGCCGCCGCAGCCAGCATCAGTGTCGCGATTTCGCAATTTATTCACATCCGTAGGTACATTTAGATACGAACGTATGGAACGGCTGCAGCGGCGCTTCCAATGCAGTTTTAAGCCCGTTCAACGTCGTCGTCGTCGTTGTCGTCTCTCATATTTTCACTTATGTACATAATGAGGAGCTCTGGTTTGCATCTGTCTGTTCTGTAGGTATGGCACAGCAACTTGCTTGCTTGCCGAGAGTTTTGTCGGAGCTTTAGAGAGCTGGCTGACTGGCACCAACAACGGCAACAACAAAGTTGTACTCGTCATTAAAGTGTATATAATCAGTTCACCATCCGAACCTTCCAACCGCCATCGACATTGCATTCCATTGCATTGTACTTGTCATTTGGTTGGTAAGTATGTATAGCCCTCCACCTACAGCAAACCAACTTTGTCAACTCCGTCTGTGGAGCTCCAACTGTAGGTTACGAATGATGACGGTGAGTACAGCGACGACGTCGGATCCCATATTTTCCTTCCATACCTACTACTGGCGATAATATTCTGGTTGCTGCTTCTGAACTGCACCATCAATGCTCCCACGTGAAAAGTACTGCACATACGGTATGCACAAGGGAATGTATCCTCGGAGCCCTCGCTAACCACGCCATCGGTGTCGTTGGATCATACCTGTGCTTGCGGATTGTACTATATCTGTCTGTAGCTGTATTTATAGACCATGGGTGTATCTTGAGTGTGATAACAGAAGCTTACAGAAGCATTTGAAATCAAATTTCTGTTAGAATACCATTGATGAAAAAAGTTCAAAAGCTCATCAGACCAAGCTATGCAATATTATTCGCCATCGAACTGCAACCCTTCCAAAACCCGAGTAAAGCTTTCCACTACTCTCTGTCTCTCTACTCTGCATTTCCTACCAACCAGGCCCAGGCAGCAAACTCCCACAGTCAATACCATATTTCTGTTCGGACCGCAACCATACTGCCACCACCAACGGGGCGAATCAAATTCCGAGGTTTGCTGTAATTATGCATATTTAAATCGTATGCGAATTCTGTTTCTGAAATTTATTGGTTAAATTGATAATAATATGTTACACGCTTCCGCAGTAGCACCACCCACCTCTCGGTTTGTTGAGTTCACTTCCAACCATCGAGTTCAGAAGCGTTTGCTGCTTGCCTGCGGTAAATACCAATAAGCCTACAGGGGATACTCAAAATAACTAGGACAGGCAAAATTTTCACTTTTCAAAAAATGTTCAACTCGCTGTAACTTTTCGAAAAGGGCATCAAATATTCTCAAATTTTTACTGTAAGCTCATCAACTAGTTGTGTATCAGTGGTCAAAATTTGGGAAGGATCGGGCGATTCTACACAAAGTTATAATGGTTGTACTTACCTTGTTGGCTACAAAGTAACTTTACTCCAATGCCGAGCGTATAGTAGAGCACCATCTTCGTCGGTCTTGGGCGATGTTCCTCCAGTTTCCCCGAACGTGTAGGGATCGTAGATCTTCTTCAACCGCGTGCAGCCAGCGAGTTCGCGGCCGCCCACGAAGTCGCCTACCTCTACCGGGTTCTCTGCTGAATATTGTTTTCGCTATTCTTTCTTCCGACATTCGCACTACGTGTCCAGCCCACTGAAGTCTGCCGTATTTTATACGTTTCACAATATTCGCATCTTCGTACACTTGGTACAACTCGTGATTCATGCGTCTGCGCCACATTCCATTTTCTTGTTTCCCACCGAGAATTGTCCGCAGCACTTTGCGCTCAAAAACTCCAAAAGCTTTTCGGTCTACCTCCTTTAACGTCCACGCTTCGTGACCGTAGAGGGCAACCGGAAGAATCAGCGTCTTATACAGAGCGAATTTTGTTTGCGTTTGCAAGTTACGGGACCTAAGCTGGCTACGCAATCCGTAAAAGGCCCTATTCGCAGCTGCAATACGCCTTTTCACTTCACGGGAAACGTCATTGTCACATGTCACAGGTGTTCCAAGATAAACAAATTCTTCAACAACTTCAAACACTTCCCCATCAATCACTACCTCAGCACTAACACCACTAGGCCTGCTTCTGTCTCTACCCGCTATCATGTACTTCGTCTTGGTAGAGTTAATCGTCAAGCCTATCCTCGCTGTCTCTCTCTTCAGAGGAGCATAAGCTTCCTCCACTGCCCTACGATCGATGCCGATGAGATCAATATCGTCCGCAAAACCGAGGAGCATGTGCGACCGTGTGATGATAGAGCCATTCCTCTGCACGCCTGACCTCCTAATCGCTCCTTCGAGTGCAATGTTGAACAATAAATTTGAAAGAGCATCCCCCTGCTTCAATCCATCCAAGGTCACAAACGACGTAGACACTTCGTCCGCGATCCGAATACTTGATTTTGATCCATCCAGCGTTGCGCGTATCAGCCTAATTAGTTTCGCCGGAAAACCATGTTCTGACATTATCTGCCAAAGCTCATTTCTTTTCACTGAATCGTACGCTGCTTTAAAATCAATGAACAGATGGTGAGTCTGCAAGTTATATTCCCGAAATTTATCTAGAATCATCCGCAGGGTAAACATTTGATCCGTCGTTGATCGGCCCTCACGAAAACCAGCCTGGTATTCGCCGACGAAGGACTCCTCAAGAGGTCGCAGTCTGTTGAACAGGATACGCGACAGTATCTTATACGCCGAATTCAAATGGGTAATCCCTCTGTAATTGGCACACTCCAGTCTGTGCCCTTTCTTGTAGATTGGGCATATGAGGCCATCCAACCAACTGGTGGGCAATTCTTCATCCTCCCAAATCTTTATAATAATCTGATGGATTGATTGATTAGCTGCTCGCTTCCGTGCTTAAGAAGTTCGACCGGGATCTCGTCCTTCCCAGCAGCCTTGCTGTTTTTCAGCTCCTTAAGGGCCTTTTTAACCTCATCCAGTGTTGGTGGTTCCACTGCTTGACTGTCATCCATTATGTTAATCCTGTTCCTGGGTGCTCCTTCGCTGCTACCATTCAACAAATCTTCGAAGTGCTCCTTCCACCTGGCTGCCACCATTGTTTTGTCTGTCAGCAAATTTCCTTCCCGGTCATTGCACATGGCGGGCACTGGCGCAGTCTTGTGCCGCGCCATTGACAGTTGCATAAAACCTCCGCATATCGTTCCTGTCCATACTTTCCTGCGCTTCAGCAATAACACTCTCTTCGTGTTGCCGTTTTTTCCTGCGGTGGATTCGTTTCTCTTCTGCTCTTGCAACCCTGTACCGCTCTCTGTTCTGCCGGGTACCGGCCACTAGCATTCGACTTCTGGCGGCATTCTTTTCGTTCGTCGCTCGTTGGCAGTCCTCGTCAAACCAACCATTACGTTGGCGTCGCTGAGCGGTACCAATCACCTCTTGCGCTGTTGTTGTCACTGCTTCGTGCTAATGGTTGTAGAAAAAGGTATAATTATCCGATAGCTTTTTTTGAGCTGCTGTATCTCCGGATTCAATGAACCGAAAGCAATGAAATTTTGATCATTTATGACTTAAATAATGAACTTTGAAAAACAGTTGACTTAATTTGAAATTATTTATAAGAAAAAAAGTTATGGCGATTTAATTTATTCCATGTTTTTCAGTAAATTTATCTATTTTTCATATGCATCCCATTACTTTTCAATTTAATGAAGGCTATTTGGTTGCTTTTATTTCAAACATAAATATATTCAATTCAATTAGAGGGAATTTAAATGAACTATAATTACTATCTCGAATTTTGAAACCATGATGAAGTTTTGGAAAAAATGGTTTTATAATAGAAAAATAATCTAATCGAAATAATTTTCTTTCGTGTGAAGAATTTAAAGTTTAGTCAAATGTTTTTAATAGCTCATTATATGAGTCATAAATGATCAAAATTTCATTGCTTTTGGTTCATTGAATCCGGAGATATAACAGTTCAAAATTGGCTATCGGATAATTATACCTTTTTCTAGAACCATTATAACTTTGTGTAGAATCGCCCGATCCTTCCCAAATTTTGACCACTGATACACAACTAGTTGATGAGCTTACAGTAAAAATTTGAGAATATTTGATGCCCTTTTCGAAAAGTTACAGCGATTTGAACATTTTCTGAAAAGTGAAAATTTTACCTGTCCCAGTTATTTTGAGTATCCCCTGTATGTATTGAATGAGTATCATCTATCAATTACCACCACAGGCACCATCGTTGACATCCGTGGTGCACAATGTGACATTTGCGTATTCCAGGAATATCCGTGTCCCCAGTATACAGATCATTCTCCTGTTAGGCGAGAATTCATCGGTCCGTCATCGATGGGTTGATTGAGGGAAGAGTGCATTGTGATTAACGATATCATTTACTACCCACATTGACTGTGATCTACGCAACCGTCATCGCCTTCCATCGCCGTCGTGTAGATCGAGCGATCCAAATCAGTAGCCAATTTTGTCGATCGGTTAAACAGGGTAAAACAACTTCGTTGAATCGCTTGTTCGCGGCTGGTATTCACGCCTATCTTGACGACATCTTGGGGGACACTCTGCTCCAAATCGGGACCGGCGCTGAATAATGGCTTCCCATATTGTATATGTACGGACAGACGAAGAAGTGGAACCATCAAATTTCATAGTTTTTTACCCAAATAGGTCTCAGCTGGTGGATGGACGTTGTTGTTTCGAAGGTCAGACTTCGAAGTCAACTCATTGGGAAACCAGCAGGTCAACAATAGTAAGCGACTGTTCGACTATTCGGTCTGTTCCACGTTCCCCTTTTTAGTTTCTTAATCGACATCACCAACGTACTCCTATCCGAGCAGAAAGGCATTGCAAAAATGAAAAACAATTACATCAACGTTTGTGATGAAATTGATCTGAAACCAAGTTCTTATTATACCAGAATAATAACACACAGGGAAAAAAATCTACTCAGTGGCTGAGTTGGTCTTATTCAGAAATCGAAAAATCCTTTGTATTCTTACTCAGTTTCCGTTAAAAGTGGGACAACCCATTGCCAATGGGTTGTCCCACTTTTAGCCGAAACTGAGTAGGAAAACAAAGGATTTTTCGATTTCTGAGTAAGGCCAACTCAGTCATTGAGTAGAAATTTTTCTCGGTGCAATGTCAGTTGTCATAAATTTCAATGTAAGTTGATCATCTTTATATCAACATTATAGCAGACTCAGTTAAAGTTTTGAAAATGCAATGTATAACAAATGATTGTTTTTAGATAGTACTTGGGACATTTTTTCAAAATGTTTTAAATTATGATCCAGACCATCAACAATATACTTATAACAAACAACACATAGCGTTATGGGTCTTAAGCGAAGTTGTCGAGATGGCTCTCTAGTTGTGGAAAGTATTGTACGTAATTTAACATATATTTTATTAAAAAAAGGATTTTGTATATGTCTTAGAGGCTGTTCCTTTATTATGTAAAGCCGTGAAGTACTTTCCAGGATTTCTACTGGAACTTTCCAAAGTATTTTTCTTGTAGTTCTTCTAAGAATTTCACCAACGGTTTCACCATGGATGTCTCTGAAAGTTTTTTAGACGATTTTTTTAAGAATTCACATCGAAGTTCTTCCAGGAAAATAGCTCTCCAAGAGTTCTGAAATTGATTCCCCCTGGAGTTTGTAGCTTTTTATTTCACACAGCCCGCTAGATCCACACGAGACTCCAGGAACACTCAAGGTCGGAAGAAATTCTATTCTATTTGCGTTTCAGTTTCGCGTTTAAAGTTGATGACGCTTTTATTAAAAGGTTTCCTAACCAGCCTTAATAACCTGACTCCCTAGCTAGATCCTACCGATACAAGCTACCTAATGCGTCAAATGTGCTTTCGTTAGGACCCTTACGCTGATTTCCGGATGAAGGGGAGACCAAACTCCGATCTGGTCGCGAGGAACTCCAGAACAATGCACGTCTTCTTCAACCCCAGATTACTGTCTAAATAGAACCTGATCCTCGACTGTTCTACCTAGCCTTCGAGACCACAATTCCACCAATCAGGTATCAGATATCAGAAGGCCGGCTCCAGAGGCACGTTATCCTCCATTTGGGACATTTGTGCCATCGTCATACATATAAGCCTATTTCATTATTTACCTGAGGGAGAATGAGACAAGGGATGGGAATTTGGAAAAGGAAAGATGATGAAATAGGAAGGGGTGCCCTAGAAAAGGGAATGAAGGCATAAGCGCAACGAGAGCTCATAGTCCAATCCACAACGGGTATAATCAGTGTCCTGAAAAGGACATTGTAAAACGCATAAGCATAAAGAGAGCCTATAGTTCATTGGAGTTAGCTTGTGACGTCACGCGACTTTCAATGTGACATTGAAAGGCACGTCATCGAAAGCATCCTCAATATTCAAGATATCACTCAAGCAAAAACTACGTTTGAGCGAGTGTTTTCTTGAAAACGTATACAACTTTGTGTAAAAGAGTCACTGTGAACATCCCAAATTGGGAAGCATTTGAGTTCACATGAATAGGCATGTGCCCAATAAGTCGATTCTATAGCTAAAATCCTCGAGGCAGAAGCAAGAGATTTGTAGCTATACAAAAGACTGGTTTATCCGAAGATATTTTGAACTTGAACAGATCAGAGTTCCGTTCAGAAATACCTCTTGCGGTCCACACAGACCGCAGCAGCACAAGCTTCTTTAAAAGCAATAGTTATAATAAACCACAATGGAGGGCGTTGTAGTAACAAAAAACGGTGAGTCGATAAGGAGAGCGTCCAATATAGCTCTGGTCCTCACAAGTTCCTACCTCATGCTTCCACGGGTCAAGCGATGACGAAGACCGCCAGCTAAGAGTTGTGTGCTTAGCTGGCAGTGCAGCCTGGGCACTGTTGTCCTTCTGACTTCAGCTAGATTGAGGAGGTACGATCCGAGTGTCTGTTCACCAAGGAGGTGCGGCTCAAACAGCGTCTGTTCTGGCATCCAGCGGCTGAGTAAGAAACGCTGCACCACGCCCAGCTAGATCCAAGGTGGTAACCCAATCATCGTGGTCGTCCCAGTGTTGGTTGGGACGTTAAACAGAACTGGCACGATGGCCCTCCGGCGAGACAGGAGTGTTGGCGTAGGCCCAATAAGCCACCCGTAAAAATCCCCATTGCGAATAACATAGGAGAAAATACGACTCGATACAATCGGCAAAGACCCACGCGACGAAATAAGGACTACGATTGGAAACTTGGAACATGGAATTGCAAGTCACTAGGTTTTGCAGGATGTGACAGGATAATCTACGACGAACTACATCCCCACAACTTCGACATCGTGGCGTTGCAGGAACTTTGTTGGACTGGACAGAAAGTGTGGAAAAGCGGGCATCGAGCGGCTACCTTCTACCAAAGCTGTGGCACCACCAATGAACTGGGAACAGGATTTATAGTGTTGGGCAAGATGCGACAACGTGTGATCGGGTGGCAGCCGATCAACGCAAGGATGTGCATGTTGAGAGTTAAGGGCCGTTTCTTCAACTACAGCATCATCAACGTCCACTGCCCACACGAAAGGAGACCCGATGACGAGAAAGAAGCGTTCTACGCACAGTTAGAGCAAACATACGATGGTTGCTCGCCGCGTGACGTGAAAATCGTTGTCGGCGACATGAACGCGCAGGTAGGAAGGGAGGAAATGTACAGACCGGTAATCGGGCGAAACAGCCTGCACGCCATATCGAATGATAACGGCCAGCGATGCGTAAACTTTGCAGCCTCCCGTGGTATGGTACCCCGAAGCACCTTCTTCCCCCGTAAAGATATCCACAAAGCCACCTGGAGATCACCCGACCATCAAACAGAAAACCAAACAGAAATCAAACAGAAAACCAGACCACGTTCTAATCGACGGTAAATTCTTTTCAGATATAACCAACGTCCGCACATACCGCAGTGCGAATATAGATTCGGATCACTACTTAGTCGCTGTATGCATGCGCTCAAAACTTTCGACAGTTATCACCACGCGTCGAAGTCGAACGCCGCGGCTCAACATCGAGCAGCTTCGTAACGTAGAAGTGGCTCAAGACTACGCGCAGCAGTTAGCAGTGGCCCTACCAACGGAAGAGCAGCTTGGCGCAGCTACACTTGAAGATGGCTGGAGGGACATCCGATCCGCCATAGGTAGTACCTCGGCTACAGCACTAGGCTTCGCGACTCCGAATCACAGAAACGACTGGTACGACGGCGAATGTGAACAGTTGAAAAACGAGAAGAATGCAGCATGGGCGAGAATGCTGCAACACCGTACGATAGCGAATGAGGCACGTTACAGACAGGCGCGGAACAGGCAGAACTCAGTCTTCCGGATGAAGAAGCGCCAGCAGGAAGAACGAGATCGCGAAGCGATGGAAGAGCTGTACCGCGCTAAGGACACACGAAAGTTCTACGAGAAGCTGAACCGCTCGCGCAGAGGCTTTGTGCCACAAAACGACATGTGCCGAGATAATCACGGGAATATTCTCACGAGCGAGCGTGAGGTGGTCGAGAGGTGGCGGCAGCATTACGATGAACACCTCAATGGCAACGTTGCAAGTACCGAAGGTGGCGTGGTAACAGATCTAGGAGTATGTGCACAGGACGAAAGACTTCCGGCCCCTGACCTTCAAGAGATTGAGGAGGAGGTTGGCCGGTTGAAAAACAACAAAGCCGCTGGAGCAGATCAACTACCAAGCGAGCTTCTAAAATACTGTGGAGAAGCACTGGTGAGAGCACTACACTGGGTCATTACCAAGATTTGGGAGGAGGAAGTATTACCGGAGGAATGGATGGAAGGTATCGTGTGTCCCATCTACAAAAAGGGCGACAAGTTGGATTGCGGAAACTACCGCGCGATCACACTACTGAGCGCTGCCTACAAGATACTCTCCCAAATTTTATGCCGCCGTCTATCACCGATTGCAAGAGAGTTCGTGGGGCAATATCAGGCTGGATTCATGGGTGAACGCGCTACAACGGACCAGATGTTCGCCATCCGCCAGGTGTTGCAGAAATGCCGCGAATACAACGTGCCCACACATCACTTGTTCATCGATTTCAAATCGGCGTATGATACAATCGATCGAGAACAGCTATGGCAGATTATGCACGAATACGGATTCCCGGATAAACTGATACGGTTGATCAAGGCGACGATGGATCGAGTGATGTGCGTAGTTCGAGTATCAGGGACACTCTCGAGTCCCTTCGAATCTCGCAGAGGGTTACGGCAAGGTGATGGTCTTTCGTGCTTGCTGTTCAACATTGCTTTGGAGGGTGTAATAAGAAGAGCGGGGATAAACACGAGTGGGACGATTTTCACGAAGTCCGTTCAGCTGCTTGGTTTCGCCGATGATATTGATATTATTGCTCGTAAATTTGAGACGATGGCTGAAACGTACATCCGACTAAAGAGTGAAGCCAGGAGAATCGGATTAGTCATTAATGTGTCGAAGACAAAGTACATGATGGCAAAGGGCTCCAGGGAGGAATCACCGCGCCCGCCACCCCGAATTCATATCGACGGTGATGAAATCGAGGCGGTTGAAGAATTCGTGTACTTGGGCTCACTGGTGACCGACGACAACGACACCAGCAGAGAAATTCAGAGGCGCATTGTGGCAGGAAATCGTGCCTACTTTGGACTCCGCAGAACTCTACGATCGAATAAAGTTCGCTGTAACACAAAGTTAACCATCTACAAAACGTTGATTAGACCGGTCGTCCTCTATGGGTACGAAACATGGACCCTACGTGCAGAGGACCAACGCGCCCTTGGAGTTTTCGAACGGAAGGTGTTGCGTACCATCTACGGCGGAGTGCAGGTGGAAGACGGGACTTGGAGAAGGCGAATGAACCACGAGCTGCATCAGCTGCTGGGAGAACCAACCATCGTCCATACCGCGAAAATCGGGAGGCTACGGTGGGCGGGTCACGTCATCAGGATGTCGGATAGCAACCCGACTAAAATGGTTCTCGAGAGTCATCCGACCGGTACAAGAAGACGTGGAGCGCAGCGAGCTAGGTGGGTCGACAAAGTGGAGGACGATCTGCGGACCCTACGCAGAGTGCGGAACTGGAGACAAACAGCCATGGACCGAGTGGAATGGAGGCGGCTACTATGTACAGCAGAGGTCACCCCGGCCTTAGCCTGACCGGTAAGGTAAGTATCATGTAAAAAATGTAAAAGAACTTCAATTTCATTTAAATAATATGATGGAATAATAGTCCCGCGAATTCAGTTTCCGTCTAATCCACGTCTATCTCGGGCACAACCTGAATTCAATTCCCAGCACACGTTCTTCGTGACACTATGGTAGGATGGTCAATAATTATGATTTGATTGTAGGTGTATACTCGAAAAATCGGTCAAATGCTTCGCAATCCAAATCAAATCATGTGCTCTATGTACTTTTGAGCAGAAAGTTCTTAAATTGAGATGGATATTTCAGTATATATGTATGCCTACCAGATCATAATACACCATCACAGATCAACGGTGAAATCTTCCTCAATGATTATGAAATACGATGCTTCGTATCCAGAAAATCTACGCACGCACACATCCCGGGTAGAGGAAAAAAACTAAATACAGTTTCTTACCGATTTTGGCAACACCCGTTTTTGTCTACTCCCGATTTTGGCAACAATTTTTTACCGATTTTGGCAACAAAAAATTTTGACCAAGAATTTTTACCGAAAAATCGTTTGTATTTGTAAATGTATTGTTATTTTATCCTTACTTTTCTTTAAAAAATCAAAATTCATTAAATTTTCATAAATCGACAATTTTACAAATCATGACGTAATTTATGAACGTCACCTACAGGGATCGTTTTATAGCTCGTGAATAGTCCATATTTATAATATAAGCCGAATTGACGCATAAAAGTTAAAAATAATCCACAATTTTTTTTCCGATTTTCGGAACACCCCAATTTGGCAACATAAGATTCACCTCGTGTCGCCAAAATCGGTAATAAACTGTAATAGCATATTTTGATATGGAGATCAAAAAGTGATATTGGTTTGATTGATATAAGAGATAAAAGATCTAAACATAATATCACAAATTTACTCCTGGAACAGCATCATCATATCATATTTAGATTTTCTAAGATCTAATCAATAACAGTAAGCTATTCGTTTGATCTTAAAATATCAAATTTTGATATTGTTCAGATGTTCTAGGAATATTTTTTAGATCTTTTATCTCTTATATCAATCAAACCCATATCATATTTTGATCGTCAGCATTTCACCTCTACCCGGGATTAGCTGGCATCCTCCCGGGACGACTACAACTTTTTGTTTACATTTTACCATAAAAAAAACTGATTTATTTAATTAATTGAACAGCTTTTGCGGTATTCTGTAGAAATGAAATCCTACTTTGAAGTGCCATAGAGCTCTTATAGGGTGTGCATTAAAGGCTGGTTGACAAGTGAATCTGGTGAAGTGAAAATTGTGCGGTGATGAAGAACATTTCGGCTAGATGCTGCTTTGGTACGGTTGCCTTCGTCATACGCAATACGAGAAAAATTGCAACTCATAGGTGGCGTGAAATTGAAACGCGAATTTTCGCGTAATTCTTCGATTTCCAGTGCTTGGCAAAAGCAAGTGGGAATATCTGTAATTATTGGCTATTTCCATCTGATATGACGGGAATTAGTGCATATGACGAAGTATGTAGATATCTACTAATCTTTATTTATATGATAAACTTATGTGCAAAACTTAAATTAGTCTTAACTAGCTGTCCCCCGGCAAACTTTGTCTTGCCTACTGCGTTTTTTGACGTTTCAAGTCCCTAGCCAAGCCTGAGTCCCCGTTCAAAAAGTATGAAAACCCAATGTTCAAAAACTGTCAATTTTCTCATGTTTTTGCCTCATAAACCTTCCTTGGGTGAAAACTAACAGAACAAAACTTAAACGACCCAAATCGGACCATCCGTTCGCAAGTTATGCGCGGTCTCACGTATGCCACTGCATTCATATATATTTTTATATAGATAGATATTCGCTAAATATAGAGATACAAAAGCTCGTAATTGGGGCATCTTGCAGGTAAATTCAGAATAAGGCAGTTCTTCGCTGAGTTTGGTTGCTTGACTAACTGAAGAACTTAAGCATTAGATTTCAACGCCCCTCCCTTCCCCCTTCGGGGTTTTCCTACACACATTGCTTGTTACACTATCACAACCTGTCCTCTACCCTCCCCCCACCTAACGTAACGTACTTAGTGGATGGCATCTAGTGTAAATTTTGAGGTACGAAAGTTGTGAAGACTCAATAGCGCCACCCAGTGGAGGTAACTAGAATCAGTAAGTCCTTCGTCAGATATCCTTTAATCTCCTGATCAACTGAACCAAAGACTGTCGTCAAACCTAAATTCTCTATCATCTGAGTCCGCCCAACCTTCTCAAACAACTACCGTTTCAACATGATTCATATTAGGGTGCCTGTACCAGTTATCGCACCACCTAAGAAAAACTATTTCTACAAAAATAAGAAGAAGACCGACGAATGTAAACAATAAGTCAAATGATTGATTAGTTTTCATACGTTACAGGAAAAATATAAAAACTGAGCCAAAACTACTTTTAGTATTTATTACGGCGTGTGCCAATGATAGGAACCCTGTACCAGTTATGGACACATTTGTTAATTTGGGTTCCACTTCGCACTATTTACATGCATTCCTTATGGGATTTGCCATAACTGGTACACTATGGCGAAATAGGGTGCAAGGAGGCCGAAAAGTTAAGGAAAATGATTTATTTCTACCATAATTTGAGCAAATTGTGAAGTTTGAATGATTACAATCATCTTTTGTGATCGTGATCTGTTGTTCACGATTTTTTTCTTGTTGATTTGTATCTTTAAAGGTTGAAAATCAACTATGGCGAATTTGAGGTACTATAGCCATAACTGGTACACTGAGCCTATTAGCTTACTGATCTCAAATTAGATTACTGAGTGTTAATAGGTTGATTGATTGATTTGTCTTTATTTAAGAGACTTTCAGCTCTTGGCAGGTTCGTCTCTTGTTAATAGGTTAAAATACTACACTATTCGCACACCACCATCTATGGATTCGTATGTTCTTTCTTCGTTAATTATTTTGTACCATCAAATACTAAATATGTTAAATATATATAATTCGTTTACATTTTGGAGGATGTTGCCAGAAGAGAAAAGTCGTTACAACGCGACAACAAAATCCGTGCGCATCGAAAATACAATAAAATCTGAGAAATAAAATGAAGTCAAATATTGCTTGTGATTACCGTCCGCATTTTGTAGGATGCAATCACCACCGCACATCCAACTCTACTTTTGTCGTCAATTCAGAATATTGCTCATTCCTTCGGATGCGAATCTCCGGAGAAGAAAGCGACTCCAAAGAACATCGCCGCAGTAACGTTCGTCGTTTGTCCGCGAGGTGCAGCTTATACGTTCGTTCAATGCAATCTCGGAGTCTGAATGCGCTTGCGGAATTGCCAAAATGCCGAGAAATTATTTATCAGTGTCACTGACTGACTGTGCGGCTAACAAGGTCGTCATGCGCCCAAAACCGGAGAACATCTCAAGGAAGAAGATGAGCACCACCGCACCTCCATCACCATCACTGGTGGAAGCACTTTTCGGCTGAATTAAAGTACAATTCTCGTGTTTTGTGCCTTTTCTCGCTGAATTTCTCACTCCGATCACGATCTTGATGTCCACCATAAGGAGGAGAATGTACACGTACCTGTGTGCAACGACCACTGACTGCTGACCGGATCGTTGCATTTTATGGGATTAATGGAGACGACATGGTACAAATTTCAGTGCCGTTGGTGATGCAGAAGATAAATCAGAACGGAACAAACCCATGGGGAAGGGTCACTTGAGTAACGGTTTTGCCTTTCTCGTACACCAAGGTGTACCGAAAGGCTATATGTTCACTCCAAAAACGAAAATTTGATAGAGCCCTTGGAGGGGTCAAGTGTTATATACCAATCGACTCAGCTCGACGAGTTGAGATGATGTCTGTGTGTATGTATGTGTGTGTGTGTGTATGTATGTATGTGTGTGTGTATGTGTACAAAAAGGTCACCTCATTTTTAGATAGTAAATATGAACCGATTTCAACGACCGATGGTTCATTCGACGCGGTATATTGTCCCATTGTTTCCTATTGAAAATGGTTCAGATCGGTCCAACCGTTTCGGAGTTATGGCCATTTAGGTGTTCCGGACCGGTACCCCAGGAAGGGGCCAGATATGAAAATGCAACCAAACCATGCATGCGACTCATCAAACCACTGCATTTTCGATTATCTGATGAACGGGAAGTAGGAAAATGGTCTCAGACTATATCTGAACCGGTAGTGTTTCGGAACCGGTTCCGGGTGTCCCGCCGGAAGTGGCCAAATATAAAAGTGAACCAAACCCATGCATGCGACACATCAAACAGCGGCTTTTTCGATAACCTGATGAACGGTAAGCAGGAGAATAGTTTCAGACCATATCTGAACCGGTTGTGTTCCGGAATCGGTTCCAGGTGTCCCGCCGGAAGTGGCCAACTAAAAAAAGTGAACCAAACCCATGCATGCGACACATCAAAGAGCGGCTTTTTCGATAACCAAATGAACGGTGAGCAGTAAAATAGTTTCAGCCCATATCTGAACCGGTTGTGTTCCGGAACCGGTTCCAGGTTTCCCGCCGGAAGTGGCCAAATAAAAAAGTGAACCAAACCCAGGCATGCGACACATCAAACAGCGGCTTTTTCGATAACAAGATGAACGGTAAGCAGTAAGATAGTTTCAGCCCATATCTGAACCGGTTGTGTTCCGGAACTGGTTCCAAGTGTCCCGCCGGAAGTGGCCAGCTATAAAAGTGTACCAAACCCATGCATTCGACGCATCAAAGAGCGACTTTTTTGATAACCAGATGAACGGTACGCAGGACTGTATCTGAACCGGTTGTGTTCCGGAACCGGTTCCAGGTGTCCCACTGGAAGTGGCCAATTAAAAAAGTGAACCGAACCCTGACATGTGACACACCAAATAGCAGCTTTATCAATTAACGGTAAGCAGGAAAATAGTTTCAGACCATATCTGAATCGCTAATATAGTAAACTAACGAAGTTGAAGGGGTGAATCCTGCTGAATGCTTCTGATGATGACCGAAGAATAGTAGGCCGAAACGCTTAACGCCAAACAAGCTGTATATCACCGATTATCACCAATCAATCCTCTAAATAGCATATCTGAACCGGTTGTGTTCCGGAACCGTTTCCAGATGTCTAGCCGGAAGTGGCCAGTTCAAAAAGTGAACCAAACCTATGCATGCGAAATATCAAATAGTCTTTGACCAAGTTCTGACCACACCTAAGATTACCGGCAGTGTTGCAGAATCAGGATTAGATGCATCGCTGAAATTACAACAAAACAAAATCGATGCAAGCGATACATATGCGCAAAAGAACAAAATTTTGATAAAAATTCAAGCGATCTTGCAAATCACACCATTTTCCTGAGGCGTAATTATACAGTAGGATGAATCAACGTTGTATGGGAAAATTTTAATTTTAAAGCACTTAAATTACTGCGCACAATTTTGATGCAACTGGTTGAGCAATCGCGCTCTGTAACACGGTTAAAATTTGAATGGGTTTTATTATGGGAAATTTTACATGAATCTTATAGCCTCGTTGGATAAATGTACAACTCGTGCTGTAAAAATCCCCATTCTGCACCTTGTTGCGTAAACTACTATTTCAGCTCTGCTTATACGTTTCATAATACATAACATAGGAATATGAGCCATCAATAATTTTCCAAATTCGATTATGGCTTTAATAAGGTTCTTGCTTTTCTGAACAAGGCTGACACAACCCAAGTAACAATGATAGCTGAATAACAGCTTAATCAGCCAAAATTTTCAAAATCAAGCTTAAGAGCGGCTTATTCATCTGTTGTACAGCAATAATGTTTGTTGGGAAATTTCGATTTTCTCTTAAGTCAAGAGGGGTCCCCCCTTCGAAATTTTGGATCGGAATTCAACATTTTGAGGAAGGGCACAAATGAATAAACCAATAGATTTTTAAATTTTGAGGTGAAGAGTCCTCCAGAAAATTTCTTACCAAACCCGATGAGTTAATCGGTTTTGCTTAATTGTTTGAGTATTTTTTTTATCAAGTACATTTATTATTTATCAACTCCACCCCCGCATTGACGAACGAGCACTGTGACAAAAGAAGAAAATTATATTTGTTCCGTTCTAGAGTATTTTCAGGATTCAGGAACACTTCGGCTTATGCCGACGGAAATATCTTAGAGTACATATTCGATGAGGAAGGCGCTATCACCACTAGGTGGATTAATCTGGGTTTTTATTTTTGCAAAGGAATTCGAATCTGCATGTTTTGAAACCTGAACTGGGAATGATTTGGACATAAATGCAACGTATTGAACCCATTAGATTCTTTAAATGTTTCTCTTCAATGCGCAACGGAAACGAGTACTATACTGTTTTGTTAACGTATTTCTATTGTTTTTGTACCCAAAACGATAAAAATGGCACCGGTATTGATTTTGAGAGCAAAGAAACTCGACATTCCAAATAGGTTCTGCCATTCAAGATTTGAATGGTTTGCGTGTATAAACGATAAGATTACCGACTTATCAATCTGAGGAAAAAATGAACTCTAAGCAATATTGCCACTATCAGCTCAGTCATTTTTCGAACTTCGATAGAATAATCCAGTGATAATGTGGTCCGCTTTTGTTGTATTACTCTCATTCACTTTTGCAAGTGCAAATCCATTCCCAAATCATCGAATAATGAACGGAAACGAAGCAACTCCCGGTCAGTTTCCGTACATGGTTTCCCTGCAAATGGTGTTCGACGGAAACGTACAGCAATGTGCAGGATCGTTGATATCCCATCGCTATGTGCTAACCGCTGCCCACTGTTTGTATAATCCAACGTCGGGTACCGCCATCATTGGCGCTCACAATCTTGCCGAAGAGGAAGATCATCGAATTGAAATGGACCTGACAACGGACAACTTTATCTTACATGAAGACTTCTTCCCGGTCAGTATGCGAAATGATCTGGGATTAGTCCGTCTTCCGGAAGAAGTCGAATTCTCCGGATACATTCAACCTGTCAAGTTGCCTCGGTGGTCCGACGGAGACTTCACCGGGTACATGGGGACATTCGCAGGATGGGGCGTCACGCAGGAACCCGCAACGGAGTACTCCGATGTGCTGATGTACATAAACAATCGGATCTACTCGAACGAGGAGTGTCAGGAGCGGTTCTGGGTTCCTATGCTGATTGAGGAGCAGAACGTGTGCATGTCTGGCGAGGAAGGCAGATCGGCTTGTATTGGAGATTCTGGAGGTCCAGCGACGGTTCAAGTGGGAGCGGATGTGGTTCAGATCGGGGTGTTCTCATTTGGACCTGCTTCACATTGTCTGGATGCGATTCCGATTGTTTGCGCGAGAGTCTCATATTATCTTGGATGGATCCAAGCAAATTCTGATGTGATAATAGAGGCGTAGTGAGATTAAATGTTATGTTGAAGAATTTACAGTTGTTATTTCCATTTTTCAATATTTTCGAATATGCAAATGAGGGTGATGAAAATCATCGGAACGGTACAGACTCGATTTCTCCTATAATTGTTCATTTCGCAAAATATCCTTCTGTGAGCAAAGAGGCCAATGTCTTAAGCGATCGAAAAAGAAAATCAAGCCGCGATGAAAACCCGGCAACCAATAATATCGCATATCCCGCGCCAGCAAATGAGCGTGCAAAATAAACCGGCTGAAATGCGCGAGTCCAGTAGTGTTGACGACAGCGACTTGTCCAAACTCGTTTTCCGCCACTTCTTCACACTTGAGAAATCCCCCGGTGACCGAGCGTGTGTCCCGGGCAGGGCAAGCAGCAATCGTCATCCCCCGGTCATCTGCGTCGTCTGCACCCTGGCATTGCTGGGCTGCTCGCGCGCACCTCCAGCGAGAAATCGGCTGAGCAGGGAGCGATCATTAACGTTTCTCCAGTTCCACTTCTTCGAAAGCTTTATTTCCCTTGGGTTGATCCTCGCGCGCAAGCCGACGATGCAGCGGCGGCCGCTGACCTGTCCAGTCCACGACCTGCCCCGGCCGGCCTCTGTCAGCGGTGGGGAGCGTGCGTGCGCGAGCCGAACCTGTATGTGACGTTCGTATGTTTATACTTATATTGGCGAATTCGATCTCCAAGGGGTATCAATTTAACACTTTGGTCTCCACCATTCATACTTCTTTTCACCGATCCGATGTACATAAAGCATTTTCGTGGCGGTGATCTTTTGCTCATTTTGACTGTCAAGTCTATAAAAGTACTGTGGGTGAAGATGTGAATTTAAGCTGGTTTAATTGTTATTCATATTTGTAGCTTTTGAAAACTCCAGAATTTATAGCTTATTTCTAATATGTGATGAATGGCTCAATTATTTGATTTAGTTTTTGGATTCCAAGCCACCATAGCCAATAACCTAACAAAAAGCGTTATACCTTTCAACTCAGCAAAACTGTCGTCAAACCTAGCGCCGAATTCAAACACACATATCTCATGCAAGATACGAATCGCCTTATGGCGGAAGATAGCGAAACGGTTTGACAAGGGCGATAACATGTGGCTCAGGGTGACTGGTTTTGCATATGTTTCTCCCTGAGATAAACGAGCAGTGGAGCACTAATCCGGCCGTTGTTGTGGGAACTCCATCAGGGATAACTCCACGAATTTGACCAAGGGATTCATCCAAGAAATTTTCTAGGAATACCTTCATGAATTTTGCAGGGATTCCCCCAGGTATTCTTCCTGGTATTCTTCCAGGAATCCCCCAAAAGATTCCTCCAAGAATTTCTTCACAAATTTCTTCAAGGATTTCTCCAGGGTTTCTTCCGCTGGAAATTCCTCCATGATTTTCTTAACGGATTTTTTTTTTTCAGAAATAGAAATCTCCCAGAATTCTTCTGGAGATTCCTCCAGAAACTTATTTAATAATTCTTTCGAGAATTACTCGAGGAATTCATCTTGGATTCCTCCAGCAATTCTTCCAGGATTTTATCCTGGAATTTCTCCAGGAACTCCTTCAGGAAATACTCCAGTAGAAAATCTTTTGGGGATTTTTCAAAAATTCTTCCTGGAAATTCTCCAAGAATACCCTCAGGAATTTTTCAGGGATTCCTCCAAGCATTTCTCCAAAGATTATTTCATGTATTGCTTCGGGGATTCCTCCCGGGATTTCTCCACGAATTTCACCAGGGATTTTCTCAGGGATTCATCCAGCAAATCCTTCGAATATTCCTCCAGGAAATTCTCCAGAAGTTCCTCTAAGGATTCTTCCAACATATCCTCTAGGAATTTCTTCATAAATTCTTCCAGGAAATTCTCCAGGAATGCCTTCAGGAATTTTTCCTCCAGGAATTCCTTTAGAGATTCCACCAAGGATTTCTTTGACTCGAGTCAAGTACAAGACACTGAAGACGACCTTACAGTTGAGGTCGAAATACGTATCTGTCAAAGGATGCAAATTCTTAGTGGAATTCAAAGGAACAGTACTTAAGTTATAACCCGATTTTCTTTTTATTTACAGATATTCCCCTAACAAGCCCAGGTTAATCATCATCATTCCTCCAGGATTTTTTCAAGGGATTTTTATCTGAAATAAAAAATCTCCCAGAATTCTTCTGGAGTTCCTCTAGAAATTCATCCAGTAATTCTTTCAAGAGTTCCTCTAAGAGATTCCTCGAGGAATTCCATCATGGATTCCTCCAGCAATTCCTACAGGAATACCTCTAGGAACTCCTCCAGGCATTCCTTCAGGATTTTATTCAGGAATTTCTCCAGGAATTACCCCAGGAATTTCTTCATGAATTCCTCCAGGAATTTCTTCAGGAATTGCTTCTAAACATCCTTAAGAATATATGTCAGCAATTCCTCTAGGGATTCCTCCAGGCATTTCTCCTGGAATTTCTCCTGAGATTCCATCAGGAATCGCTTCAGGGATTCCTTCAGAGATTTCTTCACGAACTCCTCCATGGAGTTTCCCAGGGTTTCCTCCATGAAATCATTCGAAGATTCCTCCAGGAAATCCTCCAGAAGTTCCTCCAAGGATTCTTCCAGAAAATCCTCTAGGGATTTCTTCAATAATTCTTCCAGGAAACTCTCCAGGAATAACTTCAGGAGTGTTTAGGGATTTCTCCAGGTATTCCTCCAAGAATTCATCCAAGGATTTCTTCACAAATTTATCCAGGGATTCCTTCAGGAATTCTTTCTATAAATACTCAAGGAATGACGCCAGAAACTCCTCCAGGAATTTCTCAAGATATTTTTTCAGAAATAGAAAAATAACAGAAACAGAAATGGAAATCTTCCAGAATTCCTCTGGAGATTCCTCTAGAAACTCATCCAGTAATTCTTTCAAGAATTCCTCTAGAGATTCCTCGAGGAATTCCATCATGGATTCCTTCAGTAATTCCTACAGGAATACCTCTAGGAACTCCTCCAGGCATTCCTCCAGGATATTATCCAGGAATTTCTCCCGGAACTCCTCCAGGAATTTCTTCAGGAATTTCTTCAGGAATTCCTCCAGGAATTTCTCCAGGAATTGCTTCTAAACATCCTTCAGAATATATGTCAGCGATTCCCCTAGGGATTCCTCCAGGCATTTCTCCAGGAATTTTTCCTGAGATTCCATCAGGAATTGCTTCAGGGATTCCTCCAGAGATTTCTCCACGAATTCCTTCAGGGAGATTTCCAGGGTTTCCTCCATGAAATTATTCGAAGATTCCTCTAGGAAATCCTCCAGAAGTTCCTCCAAGGATTCTTCCAGAAAATTCTCTGGGGATTTCTTCAATAATTCTTCCAGGAAACTCTCCAGGAATAACGTTTGCGTAAGATTTTCGACTGGAAGTTTAATGTTTGGGAGATTTTGGCTTTCTCAGTCTAGGGAATCCAAACGATTAAATTGGCATTGCCCGACGTTTTGGCCTAATTTATTTGGCCTTTTTCAAGGGTAAAGCTGTCTATCGTTTTTTGTTATAATTTATAACTAGTGCCACAGTTTCTTTTGGAGCTTCTTGTAGCATTTCTACACATATAGATAACTTCAGGAGTGTTTAGGGATTTCTCCAGGTATTCCTCCAAGAATTCCTCCAGAGATTTCTCCAGGGATTTCTTCACAAATTTCTCCAAGGATTCTTCCAGGGATTCCTTCAGGAATTCTTTCTATGATTACTCAAGCAATGACGCCAGAAATTCTTCCAGGAATTTCTCAAGAGATTTTTTCGGAAATAGAAAAACAACAGAAATAGAAATAGAAATCTTCCAGAATTCCTCTGGAGATTCCTCTAGAAATTCATTCAGTAATTCCTTTAAGAATTCCTCTAGAGATTCCTCCAGTAATTCCCACAGGAATACCTCCAGGATTTTATTCAAGAATTTCTCCTGGAACTTCATCAGGAACAAGAATTCATCCAAGAAATTTTGCCACGAATTACGTCAGGAATTCTTTCAGAAGCTTCTCCAGGCATTCCTCCAGGATCATCTCTAGAGATTTTCCCAGGAATTGCTTCAACGGTTCCTCCAGAAATTCCTTCAGGAATTTCTCCCAGAATTCCCAGAAGGAATCCTCCGAAAAATATCTAGACTTCTTCTAGGATTTCCTCATGAGATCTCTTCAGAAATTTTTCTAGGTATTCCTCCCATAATTTATACAGGAATTCCTCTAGGTATACTTTCAAAAGTTCTTCCAAGGATTCCTCCAGGAATACCTTCGGGAATTCCTCCAGGAATTCCTTCAGGATTTGTTCCAAGAATTCATCCAGGTGTCTCTTCAGAAATTTATCCAGGAAGTCTTCCAGGGATTGCTCCAGGAGTTCCTCAAGTGATTTCTTCAGAAATTCCTCTCTGGTTCTCTTCAAAAAATCATTCAGGAGTTCCTTCAGAAATCCTTCAATCATCTTTTCAGGGATATACCCAAGAACTTCTCCAGGAATACCTGATTATTTTTTTTCTAATTATTTCAAAAATTTCTGGAGGAATTAGGTTTTTAAATTTAGAAAAATGTACTGATTTTTTTGATTTTATACGGAAGAGCACCTTCTTCTGAGCCAGTATGATTTTTTTTCAGATTTTAAGAACATTATTTTTGTACCTTGAATCAATTTCAAAGAGTTTTTTTAATCACCTTTTGACAGCTAGGCAACTGCTTGACAGGTCCGCCCAGTACAAAATGCGACGAGGGGTGATTCGACAAAACGGTTCCTTCTCGGATTCGACCAGGAGTTTTGTTATATGATTCCTCTCGCAATTCTTGCTCGAATTCCTTTTGTGATTTCTTCCGGGATTCCTCTAGGAGTTTTTTCGCAGATTCCATAGAATTTTCTTCTGAGGTTACTCTATTAGTTCCTTCTAAAAATTCTTGTAAGAATCTCATCTAGCTTTTTTCCGGGATTACTTCAGAAGCTTCGAATGAAATTTCTCCTGAATTTCAGGAGAATTCAGTATAGCTTCAGGAATTTCTTCCGGGATTTCTTCACGAATTCCTCTAAAGTTTTCTTCGTGAATTCTTCCGAGATAGGAATCTTTCAGCAACTCCTTTCGGGATTCATTCCTAGAATTCCCCCGGATGTAAATTTCGGAATTCCCTCAGATGTTTTAATTGAAATCTACCGGGAGATTACGAAACTTCTGCAGGAGTTTTTATAGAGTTTCGTATGGAGTCAGTCCAAGAGTTCCTTAAGGAGCTCTTCCATGGTTTTCTTTTAAAACTCCTACAAGTCACGCTTGAAGAATTGAAAGGACTCCCAATAGGGACTACTAGAAAAAATCAGATACGAATCAGCAGAAGAACTCCTGGAGAAATTCTAAAAGAAACTGCTCAAGAAATCACTGAAGAAATCCCAGAAGGAATTCCTGGAGGAGCTCTGCCGTGAATCGCATATCAGCCCCATGATTGCTGGATTTCATATGCATATGGGACATATATGCAATTTACGGTGGAGTTTTGGGTGGAATTTCTGAAAGAACCCTGAAAATAACTTCTGGAGAAATCCCGGAACGTACTTTTTCTGGATGAATTTCAGAAGGAAGTTATGGTAGATATCAGAAGAAAACACACTAGAAGAGTCCCTGAAATAGCTTCAAGTAGAAACAATGAAGCATTATTTTTTTCCATTTTTATACATGTAAATTTTGGTCAGTTATTCTCTCATATGGAAGAACACCTGAGCAGGACTGCCCTACCTTTTTCGTATTTTTCAGACGTTTTCGATTAGTTTGCTCGCAAAATATAGTAATACATTTTTTGACTAATTTCCTTTGGTAGCTAAATGTTAAAGATAAATTCAATTATCCATCAATAAGCAATTTGCTCCCGTACAACATTTAGCTTTGATTGGAATGTAAGAGCTGACTTTTTTTGCGAACACACGTACCAATAATGTCGAAAGCACGCGAAACAAGTTGAACAGCCCTGTCCTAGGGGAATTCAAGAAAGAACTCCTGGAAGTTCTTAGAAGGTGAAACCAACAGAAGAAGGATTCTTGGCAGCAACTCTTCAAAAAACCCCGGAAGAAAATCCTGGTTAATCTAAAAAATTTTGGGGGAATCCCAGGAGAAACTCTGGTCGGAAACCGAGTAGAAACTGCTGGATTAGCTCCAGAAGCGGAAGAAACCCCGGAAGGAGTTCCTGAAGTCACAGATCGGGATCGCGGGCTAGAATTTCAGGGGGAGCTTGTGGAGGAATTCTTAAACAACCCTTCAAAGAGTCTCATAAGGATTTCCCTAAGGAATCCCAGAAGAAACTCCTGGAAGAAATTTCTGGAGGAGCTGCAGAAGTAATTCCTAAAAGAAATTCAAGAGTTGTCTAGGACTCAACCAATCCTCTAAGATACTTAGAAAAACCTTTTATGAGGAACATCGTTTTCCATATTATCCTCCATATAAACTTTGAAGTCTTGTGCAGTATCAGCTTGCCATCAAATCAGCGCAAATTTTGGTAGGAGGTATAGGATCGGGTAGCGAATCAAATAGGCGGTGTGGAGTAAAAAGGATTGTTTGAACCTCTTTACTTTGAATCTTATCTTCTAATTGTTTGGATGGTCTATAAGCTTACATCTGATTTTATAATGTTTGCTCAATTTTCAGACGACCCATTACATATAGTAGATTACATATCCTAGCTTTGTAAGATATAAAAAGTTATTATTACATCCATAGACTTCCTGATGAAAATTCAATGACAGTTTGGATGGCGAAATAACATATTCCCCATTGTTTTGTCAATTTTATGTTTTTGAGCATCACAAATATAGAAATGCTATGAAAAACTATGATGATAAATGACCCAAAAGTTTATGGCAATACCCAATCAGCTCAAAAGTTCGAAGTGAAATTTACTGTTATTTGTACATTTTTAAAAACTTTAGGATTCTATTGATAAATAATGGAACGCTCCATTTACATGGGATCAAAAATCTCTAATTACAAATTCTCTAATTTATTGCTCTTCAATATTTTTTCTCGTGCATATAATTATAATTTGTTAGCTGCACAAAATATTGCAGAATTGCAAAAATGAATTTAAAAAAAAACTTTGCCATTAACGTAAAAAAGAATAATCTCCCCGACGGGGAATTGAACCCCGGTCTCCCGCGTGACAGGCGGGGATACTGACCACTATACTATCGAGGATGAGACAACAAATCGATTATACTACGCAAATACGAGCTTTGAAAAACTGTTGTGGATTTTTTAAACAAGTAGATTAAAAACTCATTACTGTTGTTTCTTATATATTAGGTCACAAACGAGTACATTCGCATTTATTTGCTCTAATTAAATAATAGGAATTAACACGCACTATCATCGTCTTTGCTCCATTCGACTTCTGCTTAGTTGGCGTGTGTTCCGGGTCGATTTTCAAACGGCCCTATAGGCTACAGCAAATCAACGATATTCCTACATACATTATACATCTATACATACTAATCAGACTGAGCAGCTACCTCCTGACACAAAGCACGCCGGCACGACAATTTCGTTTTGTCCCAAGCAGCATTTTTGCTCTGTTTTGTGCTTTTGTGCTAATCGGCGTGACTATCAACCATCGTTTTTTTCGTTAGGACCGGGTGTCGACCGTTGAACTCATTGCCATCGTCGCCGCTTCTCACCTTCTGCGCTTCTACGGTCGGTTCGACTTTGCTGGGTGACTTCTTCTTGATGTACGCTTTGTAGTAGAAATCGAGGAACAACACAAACATGAAGAGGTTCTGCGGAAGAATGACAAACAGAGGCCACTTGGGGAAGTCGCAATTCGGTTGAAACGCCAGCACGAACCACTGGAGGAATATTGCTCCAAATTGAATCTGATGAGGGGAGATAACAGGGTTTAGATTTGGGGCCTAGAGTTGATAATAATGAGAATCGGTTGTTACTATTTGCAGTTGAGTGATGTGTTTCTTCCACCAAACGTTGCCCTTGTACTTTGGACTGATGGATGTTAGGAAATAGTAATAGTACATCACCACGTGGACGAAACTGTTGATGAATCCCATAAACACACTGTGGCCACCTGAAAGGATCCAAGGAATGTTGATAGAATCGTATTTTATGCCAGCATACACATACCTGGGAACCACTTAACCCCACTCCAACTCAGCATTACCATTCCGGTGTGGTGATAAACGTGCAAGAAAGTGACTTGATTTTGCTTTTTCCGTAATACAAAGAATACCGTGTCTAATAGATCCAACACTTTCACCATGAAGTAAATGTAGGCTCGCCTGGTGATCGCTAAGGGCACCTCTTCAGTCGAATAGTCCACCCCTTGACATAGAAAACTGTAGTCTCGCAAATAGCACAATCGTAATCCCTGAAAAAATGTACGTGCCAACAAGTTATCAGAGGGATCACTTCAGCGCTCAAATGCCTCGTACCTCCACAAAAAGAAATAAGCATAACAACACTTGCACCAGATTGTATATCTTAATTATGTTGTCGATCTTCATGGGCTTCCGATGCTCCATCCACTTGGGTCCCCATTCCAACACAAACCAAAGATACAGTCCAAGGATGGCAAATCCAGGCCAGGGTGTTCCCATCAACGGCAAATCGTTGACCCTCGGATCTATAAGAATTAAGTATACCGAATTTCTTCAGAACAAACCTCAGACAGTAAATATCTTCAAGTATTACCGCTAACTTCATAGTTAACGTAGTTGTAGAAAGATGCCAAGTATCGTAGCACCAACATCCTGGCCAATAACTAGACAACAAACGCCGGTTTTCCGCGATTGAACGCACCCGTCTGGACCCGACGCACGTGCACTACTGGACCTAACTTCCTGCAGTCCCGTGCAAAACTAAGGTGTTCATCAAAGACGCGAAAAATTACGTCGAATCATTGTTACCAACTCATAGCTGTCGTCACCAATACCAGCAGTGGCCTGCAAGCTTAGTTGAACCAATTCCGTATGTTATACTCCACCCATTGAGCACACCACAATACCCGTGACCACCCCGTCATTACTCGTTTAACAATATGCATTTATTCAACCAAGGGAATAAAATTACAACTTTCTCACTGACCGTTATGGCAACAGCAAAGCGAGCCATGAGTTTTAAGTATGGGAAGTAGACACCGCACGCCCAGTAGGCTAAATTCTAAGTCACTTGCGGCATCCACGCTTGCACACAGTATTTAGCAAGGAACACGATAAATAGAACCATGAACCGCCTCGACGAGTATGCGAAAGGTCACTCGGTGGACTTTTGAGACACTTTTTCCGCGATGGTCAACGTCATTTGGCACGCCCTGTGCGCCTTTACTGTTATTGCTACTTAGGAATTTCACACCAAATCATCGACGTATTGGAGGTCAAGTGTCTGGCAAATATTTGGCTGTACCAGTACCAACAACCAAACTACTTAGTACATATACTCTTCAACGGATTTGTTGCATATAGAAATAGGCACTGGAATAAGTAAAGTGAATTTCGTCAAAACCAAATCCATCACCACAGCCACAGCTTTCCAAATTTCACATTGTGACCTTAGTATAATAAACAAACAATACAGTGACAAGTCTACGCGGAAATAAAAACCAACTCAAATTTAGCTTCTTTTGGTCCTATATAGGTTTTTCGTGAAATTACACAGACATATTGTGACAAGTTGATCATCAACCTAGTGCAGTGATTATATTCACCCAACCCGCGGCAATGGTTTAACAAAACCAAAGAAAGCCAAAGCTGAATGTATGCTACATGGAAAAAATATCAACAGATTTTATTTCTCCTGGGAAAATCTAGGATACCACAGAAAACTCCGTGTCAGTGTTTTTTTTTTTTTTTCATTTCATGCCGGTTTTATTTAGTTGCTGTAGTTCTTCGTATCAATACCGTTGAGTAAACTATCTGAGTTAAAAGTGTTGAAAAAATCCAATAGCTAGAATAATATGGGTCTCCTTGAAGATGATGTAGTGAAATTTGCTGACATTTTTTGCCATTCCAGCTGATATTTCTGCACAATTATGGAATACTTTCAAAGGGAGCTACCACAGATTTGGAATTTCCTGCAAAGTTCATTGCAGCCTTTATTGAAAAAATTGGAACTCCTAAAGAGCTTTTTTTGCTATTTTCGGTGTTTCTTGAGAAATTTATAAAAGAACCTCAAAATAATTTGCACGTGGCATTTCAGGATTCTTGGAAGAATTTCCAAAAAAAAATCCTGGAAATATTGTAATGAGAATATTTTGAAAATTTTTAGGAAGTCAATGAAGGCATTTTCTGAAAACCCCCAGACATAATTATTTGTAAAGTGTCTGTAAGAATGATAAACCGATTTAGAAAAGACTATTTATAATTTTAATTAAATTAAAAATTTACATAGGAATCTTCAATTGAAGTCTTGGAGAAACGTCTAACAGAGTACCTAACAAAATGATAAGAAATGCCCGTTCAAATCGACTTCAGGAAAAAGTCCTGATAGTCCCGAGGAAATTTTGATGGAGCTATCGAAATGAGTAAAGGCCTAATTTTATACTGAACTCGTAGATGAATGTCAATCTAAATTTTGAGATTTTTTTTTTACTTTCCTATTACATCACGTTGGGAAGAGCTCGCTGACGTAGTGTACAGTTTGGGTCAAAAATAACCCTTTTACAAAAGAAGGGTTGAAAAACTAGTAAATTTGCTGAGACCTAATTTGACAAGGCACAAGAAAAGTCAAGAACACCCTCATCAAGTTAACCCATACTAATTTTAGAAAATCCTGAAATTGGTATGTTTTCCTGAATTAAAATAACATAAAAAAAGAAAACTCTGAGTTTGAGAAACGAATATTGCGGATTTTTTTTAAAAATTTCCACTCTGCGGTAATCGCCGAGTCCTACCGCAGCTTTCAAAGTCCTACCGCAGCCATGAAAATCATCAAATATTGAAATTTAGAAGTTGCGCGAATGCCTCAAAGTTGAATTCTCGAGTTAAAAAGAAGCTTATACTTGTCATACCTTTCTCAATTTTCAACCGATGCTCCAAATGAATTTGTAGAACCTTGTGGATTTCAAAATATATGCAAAATATGAGTTTATTAAGTTTTCTTTTGTTTTCTTTTCTTTTCAATTAAAAGACATATTTTTACAACAAAACTTTCTGCAAAAGTAAGTTTAAAGATTTCATATTGGTCAAACAGATAAAAAGTTATTAAACTCTAAGCTTAAATTTTGAGTAAAAAAGAAAAATACATGAAAAAACTTGGGTGACTGTGAAAAAAAACTAATGTCCTACATCTAGGTTATTCAAAAATCAACTTTATTAAGAAATTCATACAAAACGTTGAAAATTGAGAAAGCTACGACACTTAAGGCGAAACTGGATCCATTTCCTCACTTTTTGGTTTTGATTTTCTATAAAACAACGAAGCAATATTTTCAAAATTGGTTTTCGTACACGTGTAGAGTATGGATCAAGGTATCTCCTGATTTTTTTTTCGTGGTGGAAAATGTTTTTCGTTTTCGCAGAAACCATTTTTGAATAAAATTTCTCAAAAAATGGTTTCTGCAAAAATGGAAAACTTTTTCCATCACAAAAAAATCAGAAGATACCTTAATCCATACTCTACATGTGCACGAAAACCGATTTTGAAAATATTGCTTCGTTATTTAATAAAAAATCAAAAACCAAAAAGTGAGGAAATGCTTCCAGTTTCGCCTTAAAGTGAAAGCATCGTTTATAACTCCAAAATTCAACTTTTGTCACCTCCTCTTATTCTTGATACTTTAGGTTCCAATAAGAAATTTTTATCTCTTATGTGATTTGAATGTAGGAGAGCATACAAATTATAGCTTTCAACTACTTTTGAGAAACAATTTGAAAAAATATTTAATAAATTCTTAAGTGAATTTATTGCAAGGAGTCTCTTCAAGAATGAAGACATGAACGGAATGTAAAATTTCCTTGTTTTTTTTTCTCACGCAGTAGTTCGTTTATTATTCTTTGTCAGAAATTCAAAAGCCGTTGTAGAGACTACACCACCTGAAAAATAAATCATGAGAGACCTTGATCCTTCCTCTAACTGTGTACGATAGCCGATTTTGAAAATATTGCTTCGTTATTTCATAAAAAATCAAGAAGCAAAAAGTGAGGAAATGCTTCCAGTTTCGCCTCAAGTATAGAATCATGCCCTGAGTTCGAAAACGTAAAGAAAAAAAAATAGTAGGGCTGATTTTTTCTTTCAACTTTTCAAATCGATTTTTGTTCTATTTTTAGGCCAAGTTGCTCTCTTCATACGCTTTACTCTCCGTAATCAATGCATCGATTGAGCAAATTTTTTACTGTACCACATATACATATTACATATTATATTTTAACAGTACGTTTAGAAAAAATGTAAGATGTTTTTCTTTTCATTGAAAAAAAAAATAAAAATCCATATATATATATTTTTTTTATTTTGCTAAAATTTAAGCAGATCGTCCCATATACTCACAAATATCTCGACGTCCACCAATCTGACGCAAAAACTGTGTTCAGATGATCGAAACATATTATAATTAGCTTTCCATTCATAATAAAAATTGAAAATGGGTTAACTGCAATGCAAGATATTTAAATTTTAGTAAAATCCATATTTAAAAAAACTGTAAAACTAGATTTTTAGGTAAAATTTAAAAACTGTTCTACTTAAAAAATTTTGAAGCACGGTCTGGAAATCAGCACTAACCTATGCATCAAAAATATTGGTCGTTGATAGATGTTCATGACTTTTGTTTTATTTTGTAAACTAGTGTTATTATTGAGTTAAAAAATTGACAAAACTCAGAATTTAAGAAAAAAAAGCTATCAATTTTCTTTTGTTAAGAATTAGCGGGGGTAATGTTGGGTATTATCGGCAGATTTGTTCTCTTCGTCATGAGGTGTTTTTTTCTTTCAATTTTCCTGAAACTTCATCGTATAATTCAACTTGGTTGAAAAAGTTACAGTTTTCAAAAAAACATGACGAAGAGAACAAAACTGCCAAAAACACACTATTTCCCCTATATCGATTCAGAAAAGTTTCGTTGTTTGTTCATACTTAGAAAAAAAGTCTACAGTGAAGAACATACTGGGATGGTCAACTAGCCGTTACTTTTCGGAAAATTGATGCATTTTCCGAAAAGCTACAGCTAGTTGCCTATCCTTGTATGTTCTTCACTGTCGACTTTTTTTAAGTATGGATAAACTACGAATATTCATATTTTTTAATTGAAAGTTGGTCAACTAGTTGTCTGTCAATGGTCCAAATTTGGGAAAGATCGTGCATGATTCTGCATTAAGTTATAAAGATTCTTGAAAAATGCATAATTATCTGATAGCCAACTTTGAGTGCTTATATCTCCGTATTCAATGAGCCGATTTCAATGAAATTTTAACCATTCACGACTTATATAATGGACTCTGAAAAACATTTGACTCAACTTCAATTTTAATTTTCAACAAGAGAAAAAGTTATAGCGATTTAATTTATTTCACGATTTTTTAGTAAATTGGTCTATTTCTAATAAGCATCCCATTACTTTTTCAATTCATTGACGGCTATGTTGTTTCTTTCCTTCAAAACACTTTTAAATATAAGTCAATAAGAGGGAAATCAAATGAACTATAATTTGCATCTTGAATTTTGAAACGATGTTGAAGTTTTGAATAATTTAGTGTTTTATTAGAAATACATTCTAATCGTTATAATTTTCTTCCGTGTTAATAATTTAAAGTTTAGTCAAAAGTAGCTCATTATATTAGTCATAAATGGTCAAAATTTCATTACAATCGGTTCATTGAATCCGGAGATATAACTGCTCAAAGTTGGCTATTGGATAATTATACCTTTTTCAAGAATTTTTATAACTTCGTGGAGAATGGCCCGATCTTTTTCAGATTTTGTCCACAGATACACAACCAGTTGATGAACTTACAGTAATTTTTTTTTTTATTTGATGCACTTTTCGAAGCGTTACAGCTAGTGGAAATTCTTTGAAAAGTGAATATTTTACCTGTCCCGATCATTATGTCTACCCCCTGTACACTCAACTCTGTTTTTACACGACTTTTTTGCGCAAATTTTTTTTTGCACGATTTTTTTAAATACTACACGATTTTTTTTTCACGATTTTGGTAATTTGCGGAGTCACCATCATGCGGAAATCGAATTTAGATTTTTTTGATGCTTAAATAATTACGGTTTATGAGATTTCGTAAGATATCATTTTTTTTTCCTGCATAATAATACTCAATACTCAAGCATTTGGGTATTTTAAGAAATTCTCTAAGAACTGCCTAATAATTTGATGCAACACCTCAGATTGTTAACGAAACTGGTCACTTAGAGACTCTAGGAGTTTTTACAAAAAAAATTTCAAAAAAATACACTGTGCAACATTTATCGCGGATTAATGCTAGATAGCATATAATGTTAATTTTCCGAAAATCATACCCTGCGATTTTTTTATTATTTCTTTTTTTATAGAAAACTGACTTCCAGCATCAAAATTTGCCAAGTAGCCCAGGATGGTTGAATGCTGTTAACTATTTTTTCTCGAATTTTAAGTTTTCACCGATTTTTTAATCAAGCTCAAGACTTTTATATCGAACTAACTGGCCCGGCAAGCTTCGTCTTGCCAAATTTCGGTGGTGGTTAGACATCTGTTAAGGTTAGGGCAGCACCGCACTCTAGATTGGTTTTCTTTGGATCGTGTTGATTTTCTTCCCAGGTCATAAAAAAAATCAGTACTTTATCAATTTTCTTATATTTTTAGTTCAATTTCGTAACTTTTTGTGCATATAAACACAGCCACCATGAATACGAATCAAACAGTTCAAGGGTCAGCCTGATCGGTTCAGCCGTTCCTGAGTTTTGTTGCCTCAAAGGAACTTCAAACTAATTTTTATATATATAGATAAGATTGAGAATTCAAAAAGTCTAAAAAATTGGACTTTGTTCAATGTTATTTGAGATGGTCTAAAAATTCCCATTTCCGAGAAATAATTGATCCGTTTTTTGATGAAAACTGTAAAACTGTAGAAAAAATTCGAAAAACATTTCACAATTCACAGTAGTCCGAGACCCAGGATTACAAGAAAATATGCATTCAGTGCCTTCTTCATAGTTGCTTCTAAGAATAAGGCCTTCTAATTAAGGTGGCTCATATTTTCAAAAAAAAATCGAAACCAAAATTTTTGATTTGCTATATACACTTTTCGGCGAAGTTGTCGACGTATCAATTTTGAGCAAGTTTGCTGAAAACAGTTTTTTACCATTACGTTGTGAAAACGTCAACTTTTCACTGACAAAAAGAGCGCTAAAACGGCCTACTTTTTTCATTAAAACAAAAGTGCCGAAAGATGCTACACTTGTGCTGAAAAGTAGTACCTTTCGGCACTTTTGCCAACATACATTTTTCATCCATTTTCGTGTGTGTAATCAACAGTAGGATGAACTACATGTTAAAAAAGGTTTATGACCATGATACTCAGTCGCACCTCATTCTGTAAACGCAGGTAACCTAGAAAAAATCCTATTCAAATCACATTTTTCGTAATGGCAAAAAATGTTGTATGCAGCTCGTTGCAAACTAGATTTTTTCAAGACTCGTCGTCTTTATCCACAATTTATGCTGAAAAAATCATCATTTTGCAACTTGTTGCATAAATAAATTTTATTTTATTTTAAAATTGAGCAATCTAGAGATATTTTTCTGAAGTAGCTTGGATGGTTCAAGAAAAACCGGTTTCCTGATCGTCACTTTATCAGCTCCAATTGCTCATCAAAGTCGCCCAAGAAACACTCATAGAGCATTTGAAAACGGGTGTCATAGACCACCGTCCTAGATGTGAAAAAAATATGTTTAGTTTTTTTTTTGTTTTTTTTTGTACGTAAAATCTATGCTTCATATTGAAAATCTCAAAAACAGTTTCATTTTTCTTGTTTTAATCGATGGAAAAACGATGAGAAAACATAGTTAAAAGCATTTGACCATCCTTGACCACTTGGCAAGATAATTTAAAAAACCTAACTGCTTTTAGAATAAATCAAGAAGTAAATTTGTAATTATAATAGTGTAAAAGATTGATTGGACAACAATTTAAGTTATCAGCAATCAACTCCACAAGTTATGAAGAGATAATTTTACAACAATATTGCAAACCCACTGATAGTTTTGTGGTCAATCCGACTGGAATGATGTAAGCTAGATTTACTGGAGTAACACATCAACAAGTTGAGGAAGATCATAATTTCAAACTGAAAAAATAAAAGAGCTACGAATTCCATTACCACAGAGAAACAGACGTAACACTTGGATCAAATTTCATTAAAAATATCGACACGTAATCGCCCAATGCTAAACATACTGTGTTTGGCCGGGCCGCCACTAGATGGTGGTAGTGAGCAAACGACAAACAGGAACAAAAACGATACCAGCGCCGCAAGTGGTCATTTGACCTACTACTGAATATTTGAATCAACCGTTAAAAAGGTAGTTATTGAATTTACTCAAACATTGTCCTTTTTATTCTAAGGTTCATGGAACAAAAGATCAACGATCTCGAATCAGCTCCATCACTGAACGTCAGTTGCCAGTTGCATGAATAAGCATTAAATGACATCTTTTCACAGTAAGTCAATTTCAAAAGTACTTATCAATAGGGAAATATCTTCACACTCATTCATATCGCTTCACCCGGCATTGCCCAAGTGTCCTGATTCCATGCTAAAGATTAAAGTATCAAACATTTCCCACATCACTCTTGAAGCCTCGAGAGAATTTCCGTCACCATTTTCCACTTCCGTATCTTCCTCCCAGCACTCGCTGCTCCAAACCCGACCGAAAGCTTCCCGCCACACGGTCCCACTATCTTTTTCCACTTCACCCAGCTATAAATAATCACATACATTTGAGAACAAACTAACTCTTCCGCTCTCTCACACACGCACTCATATTCAAACATGGCTAAAATTCATATCCCTTTCCACGGGCCACCCACCGCCATGCCACCCGACCAACCGGACAGAGGCACATGGGAAAACATCACGTCGCCAACCGATCCTCATTACCACCCACGCACAACAATCCACCTTCCACCCACCGAGTCGCATGGGAAAAGCGCGCGCCTCTTAGCTTTGAAATTCTCCTCTGTTTCTCGCCCCGGTCTGTTCTATAGCCATACCTAGATCTACGCTTTCCACTTGCGAGCTTTGTCGTCGTCATCGTCCTCGCCATCGTCGTCATCTAGTTTATGGGACACACATACACACAGTCCTAACCAGCAGCGGCTCCCTGCCCACCCGTCATCACAGCCACCATCATTGTTGGATCTTGGATCGAGTCACCGGATCACACACAACACGGACAGGCGAAAGCTCATCCAAGGACCTCACTACTGTCGCTGTCGGTCGGTCGTAGTAGCAAAGCGTGTATCATCAGCAGCCGTAGGGGAAAGTGTTCCGGAACGAGCTGTTTTAGCTTTCCTAATCTAATTTTGTATACAGGGATGGCAAATGCATAAAAAATTGTGGATCGGAAGAAGACCTACATTTATTTTAGGTGTTCATCGAAGTGCTGCTTCCACCTTTCAATTATCTCATGTTGGTTCGTCAAGACGCTTCCGTCCTCATCCTTGCATGTTTTGGCTTGCGGTACGAAGCGTTCTTCTGCTTCAAAATATCTCCCACTACAAGTATTACAAATTAAAATACGATGATTTTTACCTACATTTCATCCAATCTCTCCCACTTTGAATTACATTCCGACATAGAAGACCGCGGTGCACATCGGGAAAATTATCCTGCTATTTGCTATGATCGATAAGGATACCACCTTACTTAGGAATCGAGTCCTTCTTTTGTCCTTTCGTATGTTGGTTCTGACGTACGATCGAGGGGTAGCAAACATTGCTGTGGAATCGAAACGCTCATGAGCGATTCCAAGCAACAGCATCAAAATTAAGGAAATTTTTTAATTCATGATTTTCTATTGAACTGAAACTTTGCACAGTTTTTCAGTTCCATCTTAATCGCCATTTTTCGATATCAAATTTTTATTTTGAGTCACGACTAACTTTTCGAAAGGGTGTATGTGAAAATGGTTCAATAATATTCAAAAATCTGTACAGCCAAAATGGTTCGTTCGATTGCTATGAATTTTTCAGCAAAGTTAGATAACTAAATGGTGATTCCTATGAAAATATACACTGTGAAAAAAACATCTTTTTTAACATTAAAAATATCATTTTTGTCACAAAAACTCAAATATTTCAAAACCCTATCTTTTTACCAACGCAATTTTTTTAGGGAAAACGGTCCATTGTATTAGCAATCTACCATAAAAATTTGGTGATGATAAACTAATAAACAAAAAAGTTATGACAATTCAAACATTTCACAATTTTCACATTTAGTAATAATTTTTTTTTAGTGTAAATTAGGCTAATACAAATTTCGATTTTCTCTTATGTCACCGCCCCCTCGGAAAATTTTGGTCGGAATTCAACATTTTGAGGGGGGCACAAATAAAATGTTCAAAAAAATCAACAAATTTAAGGTGTAATTCGAGTTCCACAGAAACTTTCTTAATAAATCCGATGAGTTTATCTATGTTGCCTAATTGTTTGGATATTTTTCCATCGAATACATTTATTATTTATCATCCTCCCCCTTAACGAGTCAACGAGCGCTGTGACAAAAGAAGAAAATGAGATTTGTTCCTGCCTTTATTTCGGCCGGAAATCGCAGCTTGATGCTGATTTTATTGTTAATGGCCTTGCGTGAGTAAAACAAGCTGTTTTTATTATGTATTATGTATATTATATGTACAGTAATGTTCCGATTTTATCACGCCCTCCGCGCATTAGTCGTTTATTCGTTATTTGCTGTTACATTTGAGGACAAGTGTTTTCCCTCTTCTTCAAAATGAATGTTGAAAGCGTGTTTTGCAACGTTAAAAATATTGAAATGGGTATAGATGTTGAAGTATATATCAAAGCATTTTTGAAAAGGGGCGTGATTAATTGTTTAAACTGATGTCGCTGATGGTACGGTGACATGACTCTCTGCACTTAGCACTTCTGGCAATTTCTCAGTTGTTGTCGTTTTCGAACTTCCTACGCCCTGCTTTACCGATGATATACAGATGGCTCGTTTGTCAAAGTCTAGACGGCAGGACGTGCAAATGCGTAAATTTGTATTCAATTTGGGCATAACCAGTCTCTTTCAGATTATCTATGGTGCTTTCGGTGAGATTTCGTAACTCCTTTGATCATTTTTTTTTTTTCATCAAACGGTCTACAAGAGAGAGTTGAGTTGAAGACCTTTGAGAAAGCGACTGTTCATGTTGTTCGTTAGATTATAATAAACAAAATCACTTATTAGTTTTAACTGACTAGTTTGGTGTTGTTTGCTTGGCTGAAGAAAAAATTTACTATTTAATATCCATAGCGGTAGTATTTTTTTTTTTGCTTTTTCGTGAGCATTGTCATGGTATGTATACAGACAAACAAACGTAACACTGACGAAATTTTCATTGACCACGCCTTTAACGATCATTTTGAATCTTGGTTGTGGCTTTCATAACCAGAAGAGTGCCCATCATTTTTCTTTGCGTTTGACGTTTCACACTAGCGCCTTCTGATGACGATATTGCACATCGCAGTATTTCGTGAAACATTTCCACCAGGTGGGGGTAGTGTGAACTGGGCGATGGATTTTCACGTGGTAGGTAACTCTCATGCATTTGTTGTTGTTGAAGTTACTCGCATTCTTCCGATCATAAAGTCTGTTCTCTAAGAGGTATTTTTTTGAAGATAAACTAGACGTATACGCGTATATAAAACTTTTATTATACAGCTTTTGTCTTAAAAATAAGTTTAATTCCATTTTTCTTATAATCAACAGCTTTTCAACACTATCAAGGGATTTTTTCACCAGTCACGTACAATAAAAAGTATGACACTCTCAATATTTTTGATCAAAACACTGGATCGCGTCTAAGTTTCAAATAGATACTATAGAAACTATGAATAATCAAACAAAAGTATCATGAAAACAACTTGTTTAATTCAGGCGGTAGCCTTTACAATAAAATCAGCATCAAAAAATAATTCTCAAAATAATTTACACAGAAAAAAAATTTTTTTTGTTACTAAATGTAAAAATTGTGAAATGTTTGAAATGTCATAACTTTTTTGTTTATCAGTTTACCATCACCAAAATTGTATGGTAGATAGCTGATATAAAGGGCCATTTCCCCTAAAAAATTAACGTTGGTAAAAAGATAGGGTTTTGAGATATTTGAGTTTTTGTGACAAAAATCATATTTTTTTTAAGTAAAAAAATAAATTTTTTACAGTGTATATTTTCTAAGGAATCATCATTTAGCTATCTAACTTTGCTGAAAAATTCATAACAATCGAAAAATCCGTTTTTGCTGTACAGCTTTTAGAATATTTTTGAGCTGTTTTAGCATACACCCTTCTGAAAAGTTAGTCGTGAGTGAATATGAAGGTTTGATATCGAAAAATGACGATTTAGATGAAATTGAAAAACTGTGCAAAGTTTCAGATATTTTTGAAATGGTCGCTCAGGATCGACTGACATGACTCCGTGGAATTCCTCTCATGCATTTTTGATATTTAAGCTTAGCTTCCACTAAGACCGCTACCGTTGGCTTCGCATATTGCATTCAAATACCCGTCTCTTCCATTCGGTGTCGCTTAAAGTGGAACAATGAAATGGTTTTGATGATTATATTTTCACATCGCGGAAGCTGTGGATAGGGTTACCATCATTTACACAATCGAGAATATATTCTCTACTCTGATCTGGTAACTCTATCAATAGAGTAAAACAGCAGCTCTACCACCACCGGAGCCAAAGAGTTGAACAGTGCATTGTGTCTGCTTCTGCTAATAGCTATTGCCATCGTCCTGCCTGATGTACCATCGTAGGAATACCGTAGTAGCTAGGTTATGTCGGTCGGTCCGCAGATAGAGCTAGGTAGGTAGGTACCCAGTGTAGAACTTTCTCCACCGAGCCATTTCCATTTTCGCAATCCCTTCAACCTCAGCAACAGCAGCTGACAAAGAGTTCACCGCTCGTCGCGTCGTCGTCGGTCCCTTGGAGAAGCGAATGAGGCTGTGTGGCTGAAGCGCTTTTCCTTCGATAACCACCCCCTTCACGTTTCCCGGCATTCCAAAAACTGCTCCAATTTACGAGTATTTTGTCCGTGTGCTATCGTATCCTTTTGCGCTACTTGCTGCTGCTGGATGGCTGGCTGGTAGTAGAGAGGTTATGTAGATCAGTATGGCTGTTTGTGCACTGCTGTCCTGTGTCTCGCCGCCTGCTCGGTGC
>NC_085137.1:513675633-513700633 GCF_035046485.1 Aedes albopictus | reverse complement strand
CTTTTGCCCCACAATTCGAACTTTTACCCCACTATGGGTAAAATATGATTTCCAAATCTTTTTTGCAAAAAGTTATACATGCTAAAGCATCTTCAAGGTATACCTAGTTACGCCCCAGAATAAAAGACCGAGTTCGATTTCTTTACAATTCCAATCCATGCGTTGGAAGGACCATCGCAAATTACATTTTTTTGATCAAAAATCAACATTTTGTCACAACTTTTCGAAACATTGATCAATTTTCATAATTTTTGGAGTGAAAGACTCTTTTTCAAAAAGGTTTCGAACAACCTTGACACCCGAAAGAAATAATTTGAATTGCGCTCAAAAACTTCAAAAGAAACTCTTGCCCTACTCGAACTTTTGCCCCACTTTACTCTAATTCTATAAAATCTCGAACAAAATTCCACTGAATATCACAGAATCCAGCCAGATGTAATTAGTGATTTTGAATTTCGTATCGTTGCGTCAAATTTTATAAGTTTCATCTTCAAAAAGAAATTTACGAAATTAATGAAATTCTGTGAAATTCCTGATAAATTTTGTAAAATTCTATGCATATAATCTCCATTTTTTCTTTTGAACATCTTAAATTATGTCAGTTGGATCAAACATGGAATGGAAGGTCTTGCTAAATAGCAATTCGTTATTTCAACGCTTGACGCTTTTAAATTGTAGAGAAAATTCTGATTAAATTTTGTGGAGGGAACGTCACTTTTTTAATTTCTTTTATAAGTTTCAAATATTTTTCCTGTGTTTCAGATTAACAGCAGGAAGTTCTAGTAGAAGAAACGAAGACGTTTCAAGCAGAATAATAGAACATTTAGCGAAAGCTATTTTCAAAACTTTTCAAAAAGATTTCTTCAGATAAAAAATCCCTTCTGACTTTAAAGGAATCATTTTTACAATTTTTTTTTTGGGAATTTTAGAAAATCCCGTAGGTATAAATTTATGAAGAAACTACCGAATCACAATAAAAAGGTTTTTTGATTAAACATTTAATTCCACTAAGATTTTTCATCCATTGGTAGATACGTATTTTGACTTCAACTGTAATGTCGCCTTCAGTGTCTCGTTGACGCGTTTTTTTTTTTCGATTTTTCATCGTTAATAGTTGTTAATACAGGTGTTTGTAAGCAAAATTTCGTTTACACGTTTTGCCAATAAGCTGCTGTCCTATGTCGTCTCGTAATATTCTTCTTCTTCTTTAGGGCTATACGCCCCCCCCCCCTGGAACTTGGCCTGCCTCGCTTCAACTTAGTGCTTCTTTGAGCACTTCCACAGTTATTAATTGAAGGGCTTTCTTTGCCTGCCATGCATTGCATGAATTTGTATATTGTGGGGCAAGCACAATGCCCAGGGAGTCGAGAAAATTTTCCCGACTGGGATAGGAATCGAACCCGCCGTCTCCGCATTGGCGATCCATAGCCTCAACTATGGAGAATGTTGAGGAGTTATGACTACGACGATTAACAAAAAAAAAACCTTCAAATTGTCAGATGTTGTGTGATTCTCGAATTAGATATTAGAGAATGTCATCCTATCGAAAGTTTTGGTCTGAATAATTTCAGAAATTCTTAGACATCTTTTATTTCATATTACATGACGCACGATGATGCAGGATTCCATAAACGATTCTAATAACACTGCTCGACAAAAAATGAGAAAAGTTCACGCTATGGAATGAAATTAAAAGTAACAGGGGTTTGGGACCCCAGAAGTGTCATAGTGAAGGAATTTTTGAAAAATAATGGACCGCGGCCCCACAGTTCAAAACCGAAATTTGTATGGGGAACTAGGGGTGTTCATTTCTGTAGGACAATCCTTAACCAGCCGGGACTTTGTGGCTTCAAATGGCTCGTTCTCCGAAACTAGGCCACCAAATTACAATCGGTTTGAAGCATCATCAAGGGGAAGAGTATATCTAAAGAATGATATGGTGGGGATCCCCGCTGACCCTCCCCCTTTTTGCTGCGGGCGGATCTAAGTGTGACATGATACATAATTTTCGCACATCATAATAATTTCGACTGGAAACAGTGTTTTTGAATCGCTGTTAGTGACAAATCATTATATAAATGTTGTTCCGGACCTGATGAGGCCATTTGGTTGGCACGGGTTATCCGGTGGCCACGGAACAGGTTCTGGGGACCACAGGGTCTCAGGCGGAAATGGCCAATTTTTTATTTCAAAAGAACACCATCATGCGACAACTCAAAATCTGCAAAATTCCGTGTGTAATCCAATAGAACCAAAAATTATAGATTTACCCAATGCTGGACACCCGGTGGCCATGGAACAGGTTCAGGGGACCCCAGGGTATCTGGCAGAAATGGTCAATTTTCGATGATAAAAGAACCCCATCATGCGACACCTCAAAATTTGCATAATTCCGTGTGTAATCCAATAGAACCAAAAATTATAGATTTACCCAATGCTGGACACCCGGTGGCCATGGAACAGGTTCAGGGGACCCCAGGGTATCTGGCAGAAATGGTCAATTTTCGATGATAAAAGAACCCCATCATGCGACACCTCAAAATTTGCATAATTCCGTGTGTAATCCAATAGAACCAAAAATTATAGTTTTACCCAATGCTGGGCACCCGGTGGACACGGAACAAGTTCTGAGGACCACAGGGTCTCCGACAGAAATGGCCAATTTTTGATTCCAAAATAACCCCATCATGCGACACCTCAAAATTTGCACAATTCCGTGTGTAGTCTAGTAGAACCAAAAATTTTAGTTTTACCCAACGCTGGGCACCCGGAGGCCACGGAACAGGTTCAGGGGACCCCAGGGTATCTGGCAGAAATGGTCAATTTTCGATGATGAAAGAACCCCATCATGCGACACCTCAAAATTTGCATAATTCCGTGTGTAATCCAATAGAACCAAAAATTATAGTTTTACCCAATGCTGGGCACCCGGTGGCCACGGAACAGGTTCAGGGGACCACAGGGTATCTGGCAGAAATGGTCATGTTAGGGACGCAACTTTCTCGGAATGTAATCAAACCTCTCGACAGCAGCTAACGGTTTCGAGACTGCAAAGAATTGGTATTTTATTTCAATAATTCACATTTTACTTAGCTTATTACTTACATTATACTCTCATGCCTGAATTCTCCGAGACGCGGCTCTCCTAACCCTTCTAATACTGTAGTTCGTTACATTAAACTCTTACACTACATGTTCTCGTAATTTCAACTGACTCCGTACATTTAGATGGTTAAAGGGAACTCGGAACTCATTAGGCACGGAAGGAAATTAGTCTACAATTTCCAACAGCTCAATTTTCTATGATAAAAGAACCTGCGACACCTCAAAATTTGCACAATTCCGTGTGTAATCCAATAGAACCAAAAATTATAGTTTCACCCAATGCTGGGCACCCGGTGGACACGGAACAAGTTCTGGGGACCACAGGGTCTCAAGCAGAAAAGAAAAAATTCCATATCTCTCGAAGAAATTTTTAAATATTTGGTTTTCTGTGAGAAATTCTTAGGAATATCAATCTAAGCTCCAAATATATATCTCGCGTTAAGTTTCATAACGACGTGTCTGCAATGATCGATTTCTTTTCATCGATTTTCTCTTTCTATTTTTACGGGAAGTTCAATAAGTATACTTTCACCTTTTTATACGTTCATCATTGGCTGAACGATACAAAATTCTGCCATTAAAACAATGGCTTGTTTTAACAAAACTTTTATATGTTTTAACACTTCTCTTGAATATGTAGATGTGTCAAAGAAATGTATAAGTTTTGAGTTTGCCTATTCTATTAGCGACAGATTTTTTATCAATCAGCCAATGATGGACGTAAAAAGAGGTTTAGGTAATTCAGTAGGAGACGTTACTGGCTTGCAATTTGAACAAAAATTACCATGGAAAATGTTTTCTCGTCTTTCTGATACATTTCAGTCTCTGCTAAAAATCCCGTTAAATTTTGTGGTATGCTAACGTATGAACCTCATCTACGAGTACAAGAAAGCAAAACATATTGTTCTTACAAACCTGTTGCAAATATTGGGTTGGAGTACCATTCTATATGCTAACTTGGTATGATGATACTTTTTCAGCAACGTGAATGCCGAATTAACCGTTTTTTTTACTATTTCAAAAATGCGAGGCAAACTATTAGAAACAAGCATAAAAATCATTGATTTGTATTAAAGTTCAATGGCACAGCATGTTACCTTAAGCTTCATGAATTGCTATTCAGAAATTCCAAACAAATTTACAAAATCTGGTTTTCTATGAGGAATTCCTAAGAAGACCAACCTCAAAACAAAATATTATCAAAATCTATCTGTTTTATGAAACAAATTCGCAATATTCGTATGATAATTATAATTATAATTAACAAACTACACAAGCTTATTCAAAATATTTTTATAATCTATATTTATGATCAAAACTTCGAATTTTCATGAAACAAATTCACGTAATTCCGTAAGTTCAAATCAATCGTAAAAAATGTGTTTCTCAAAACTAACTCATATGCACTCTTTACCGTATCATAAAAATCTTTATTTTTGATCTAAGGTAAACAAATCCAATAAACTACCGCATTTTAATTAATTCTTCATAAAGCTCGGAAGTTCATATGAATATTAGTCTGATATTCTGAAAATGTGGGAAATGTGTGCAGATGGTTTTAAATTTTTTGTTTCCTGAAAAAAGGTTTATCACACAATACCGTATTTTTACAATGAACCTCACAAATATTATATTTTCGTTGGTTGTTCGACCATGAACTCTGCCTGGATTCGAAGGTCTTTCTTCGCTGCCTTTGCAATCACCGAGAAGTGCACAAAGTCCGGGAAACAAACCGGGGGCTTGGGTCGCCAGGCGATTAGCGACAGTATCATTTTTCTGAAAACAGTAATTGAAACCAATCACATTACACTAAACGCCAGAGTTTCTCTTCATTACATTGAAAGGCCCTTCAAAAACTACTTGATTAGAAACTCCAGAATATCTTTCATAAATTCATCCAGATATCCCCCTTTAGGGTTTCTTTAGTTCATGGAATCCTGTAACAGTTGTCGATTTTTTGCATGGAACTTCTCTATTTTATTCTAAAGTTCTTCCGAGATGAAACATTCGATATTATTCCAGAGAACCATTCACGCATTGCTTCTACCGGTTATACCAAAAAAGTATTTCATGATACCTCTATTCTATGTTTTTTCATTGATGTTTACAGGAATTTCATCATAGTTTCTTTAAAGATCCAAGATTGTTCGTAAAAATTTTTTTAACAATTCTCCTTTAACTTCCTTATTCCTATAGAGATCTAGATAAATAAATAAATAAATAAATATATATATATATATATATATATATATATATATAAATATATATATATATCCCTAGTTAGAAGTATATTGGAATATGCCATTCAAATTTGGGCTCCTAGACAAATTATACTCGAAAGTGTCCAAAGAAGATTCATTAGATATGCGATGCGATCTCTACCTGGAATGATTCCATTGGCTTACCGCCTTATGCAAACAGATGTAGGCTGATCAATCTAGAAACTTTGAGCGAAAGAAGTGAAATGTTACGTATATTATTTATTTTTGATTTGCTGCAAGGAAATATAGAATGTAGTCCTCTATTGGCAATGCTGAACATTCATGCTCCATCCAGGACATTGAGAGAGCATGATTTTTTAAGATTACCAAATGACGGCCATAGGAGCTTTTTTAACCCGTTTGTAGAATGTTGTCGATTAGGCTGGAACAAATTTCCATTTCTTCTAATGTCACCCCCCCCCCCCCCCCCTCGCAAAATTTTGACCAGATTTCACATTTTTGAGGGGGGGGCAAAAATAAAATTTTAACGAAAATGAAATTTTTTTTACGAAATCTGGGCTACTCACAAAATTCCTTAACAAATCCGATGAGTTTTGTGATTTTGCCTAATTGTTCGGGTATTTTCTCACAAAATCCATTTATTTATTATTGTCCCCCCCTTGACGAGTCAAACAGCAAAGTGACAAAAGAAGAAAATGATATTTGTTCCGGCCTTATTTAATTGTGATTATTATATGTATGATTTTAGTATTAGCAAAACTATATTTAAGAAAGAATAGAATAAGAAGCAATATTCACTGTTTGATAGGAATATCTTAGACGGTGTCCAAATATATATATATATATATATATATATATATATATATATATATATATATATATATATATATATATATATATATATATATATATATATGTGTATATACAGGGGGTAGACAAAATGTTTGGGATAGGCAAAATTTTTTTGTCTCAAATAATGTTCAATGAACTGTAACTTTTTGCGTAGTTTATCAAAAATTCTCAAATTTTCACTGCAATTTGTCCAGCTAGTAAACTATAATTTGTACAGGTTTGGGTTTTGTTGGTTAACCCTACATTGAGTAAGAGCAATTTCAGCAAAATGCTTCTTTTCTGAGAGCTGTTTTTAAAAGTGTTATATCTCAAGGTACAGTTAACGTAATTTAACGAAATTTTGAACATTCATTACTAATTTATTGGTCTTTGAAAAACATTTGACTTATCTGAATTTTTTTTATAAGAAAGAAAGTTAAAGCGGATTTAATTTTCAAGTGAGAATTTCTAAACATTATACGATTTTGACATATTTGCATTACCTTTTCTATATTATGGATGGCCGTTTTGTTACTTACGTTTCAAATATATTTATATTAAGATGTATTGGAGGCTTTTCAAGTAAACAAAAATCACTTTCATAAATTTTCATACGATGTCAAAAATTTTGCTTTGGTTGTATATATTGAAAAAAATATTTCAATCGCTTTAACTTTCCTTCTTGTGTAAAAAATTCAGTTGAGTCAAATGTTTTTCAAAGATCAAGATATTAATAATGAATGTTCAAAGTTTCGTTAAATTACGTTAACTATACCCTGGGATATAACACTTTTAAAAATAGCTCTCAGAAAAGAAGCATTTTGCTGAAATTGCTCTAACTTAATGTAGGGTTAGCCGGCAAAGCCCAATTTTGTACAAATTATAGTTTAGCTGGGACAAATCGCAGTGAAAATTTGAGAATTTTTGATGAACCATAATAACCAAAAAGTTATAGCTCATTGAAAATTTTTTGAGACGAATAAAATTTGCCTATCTCAAACATTTTGTCTACCCCCTGTATAAATATATATATATATATATATATATATATATATATATATATATATATATATATTTTTTTCTTTATTATCGAGATTTTCAGCCCTTGGCTATATATAATATATATATATATATATATATATATATATATATATATATATATATATCTTAAGTGATTTCTTCCCAGTAATGTAGCTATTTGGATGCGAATGAGACATTTTAGGAAATATATTTCGAATATACACATTTTGCACACATTTTTATTTGAAAAATAACATACTATAATATACTTAAAAATGCAATTTCGAAATAGGTTGACGCGTATACTCCGTTGTTGTGTCTCGCATGAGACTCCACACATAATCACCCATCATTTTCGATGTTGCTTGGCACTGATATCGTTGCTCCATATGTTTTATATCTTGATGAAAACGTTCGCCTTGTTCCTCTGAGTATACACCCATATTTTCTTTAAATTTATCCAAATGAGAATGAAGAATGTGCACCTTTAGTGACATTCGACACCCCATGGTTTCAAAATTTTTCATCAGTTCATGTACTATGGCCTCATATCTTGGATCACGATTATTCCCTAAAAATCCTTGAACTATATCTCGAAAGCTTTTCCAGGCTGCCTTTTCTTTCTCATTCAATAATTTCGGAAACGATTCCGATTTTATAAGTTTTTTTACTTGTGGTCCTGTAAAAACACCGGCAGTTATTTTTGCCTCGGAAAGTTTCGGAAACAGTTTTGTTATAAACTTAAATGATTCCGAATCCTTATTCAATGCTTTCACGAATTGCTTAATCAAACCAAGTTTTATATGAAGAGGTGGCATTAAAATTTTTTCCATGTTCACTACTGGATCGTTTTTAACATTTTTTTCGCCGATTTTGTATTGGGCTCTGATTTCCCAATTTTTAATTTTATAGTGGTTCTCTGTGTCTCTGCTGTCCCACAGGCACAGGAAACAAGGGAATTTAGTATACCCTCCTTGTAATCCAATTAGGAAACCAATCATTTTAAAGTCGCCTATTACCTCCCAACCAAATTTTTCATACTGAATTTTGTTGAATAACAATTTTGTTGTGGCATAACTTTCTTTCAGGAGAATGGAGTGTGCAATGGGTAGAGATGGGTACTGCTCGCTTTTTACGCGGTTGTGCAGTAGCACAACCTTCAAACTTTTTGAAGAGCCATCAATAAAGAGCCGCCAGTCTCTTACAATCAATGGAATGCCGATTTCAGAAAATAGACCTGCAAAAAAAGAGATACAGTTTTCTTCGTTTTGATGCTGTTGTCATCCGAATAGATAGAAATACCCACCCTCGATATCTCTACAAAAGCAAATTCCATCTTCGCTGGTGTAATAGGAGGAAAACTCTTCATCGCGAGTTCTCTGGGATGTTATTCTGACGGATTCATCCAGCAAACTCCATTGCTTCAGCCTAGATAACAATAATTCGCTTTTGTTTTTAGGGAGTGCAAGGTCACGAATCAAATCATTTATTTCCGTTTGATTCGGATAATGTGGAATATTGAGCACTCCTCCTTGAAGTTGTAAAGACTCACTACTTGGGACAGAACTTCCACTAACTGTCGATATTGTAGTGGTACTAACAGCCGTTTCACAGGTACGTTGAGGTATGGGGCGTTCAGCGGAATGTGGAATTGGCGCACGTGATGAAGGGATATCAGGGTAAGTTGACTTTTTTTGACCACTAGCCAAATTCACAACACAAAAATAACAGTCGGTTTGATGATTTGAAGGTGAATGCCAAATCCGAGGCACAGCAAATTCCATTAATCTGTTTTCTCCTTGGTACCAACCTGAAATTTGTTTGAATATTTGTATTTGAATAATTGAGAATTTAAAAGGAATCAATAAATAGTAAATATAACATAAACATTCTGCTAACAGTTTTTGATGGTATAAAAATTGTACAAGATTTTGTTATGACAAGTATGAAATAGTTTTCATTCTTTCCTGAGTAAATCTATAATACAACACATAGAAATATTTAAAAAATGGTAATGCTGCTCAGAGAAGATTTAAGTTTTACAAATTTCTAAAATGACTAATAAATAATACCTTTTCTCCCAAAAATATTTCAAACCTGAAGTGCTTATCTTGATATACCATATTGCGTTGAAAATACATGTTTTACCATACTAAAGTTTTACGATACTTGATACATTTTGTATTCATCCAAATAAAATGTGGGTCATTCCATGTCAAATCGACAAATTTTTCATATGTTTTTGCCACTAATCTTTCAAATACTAATTTATATATTCTAGTTGAATAGAGCCTGCCTTAAAAAACTCTCAGCTCGATTTCTAACACTCGGAGATCATTCGTTCAATCCACAACAAAATTTGAATTTTTAATTATTTTTGAAAAAATCTCGTAAAACGCAATATGCATTCACTCATATCTGGTCAGCCAGAAGTCACTCTGTTTATCTTTTTATGTCCCTAAAAAGCTTTTTCTGCGTAGAATCTGATAGAAATAATCACAACACGGATTTCTTGAAATTTATCTATCATTTATGTGTTTTAATCCTATTTTGAAAGATTTCTCAAAAACACCCCTCTTTTTTGTCGATTTTTTAATTTTAAAAGATTTTTTTGACAGTTTCCCATCTTTTCCGCTTCTTTGTACAGAGTAATATTTGTATTAACAACGATAGACAATTTTAAAGTAGTGCTTCGAGTATTTAGGGAAATGTGAACCTACAGTATGACATTCATTGGTTAATATTATTATCGTCATGTATTACATATATTATATCACCTATCGAGCATATCATTCGTAATAGTAAAAAAACTAAATTACATAAACATTTAATCAATATAATTAATATACTACCCTAAACAAGTTTGATATTGTTGTGGGATTGAATTTTCAACTTACTAGACCAACATGTGAGAGGAGCACCTGTTGGTCTAGACTCTAGATCTTATCAAAAATTCACTCTAATACATGACAAATGTTTAGTCTTTGAAATCACCATAAAGAAATGTTTTCCATCCTCCACCCAACCATTCGAACAAACGCTCTAGTCGTAATTGTACATTGATTCTCCTCTGAGCTACACTGCCTGTAATCGCTGAACAGTCCCAACGGACTCCTATAATGAACTGGCATAGATAGAACAATGATAAACAATAATAAGATGTTGTGCTTATAGTTCTACCGTAGATAAAGTAGAAATAAAAGTCAGTATTGTGAACTATCTGTTTCAATTGAGGGGCCCCCAGATACATAGTGGCTTAAGTGACATTTTGGTCAATTTTTAGTTGATTATAGACAAATATTCATCAGACTTCATGCTTTTCAGCACTATTTTTAGATGTAACGTCAACTAGAAAAAACAGTAATTGGGAGAAAATTTAGTTAATTTTGGAACTCTTAAACAATTTGTATTGGAAGAAAAACTTTTGAGCTTAGTGGGTTTTGCGCAGAGTTTGGTGCCTACACGGTACAGTTCCTACCTTTCAACATGGTGCTCCCAGTTTAGTCCTACTGAAGGCAAAGTTTCAACTGTTGTTTTGTCTTTTTTGTACTTTTTTTCAGGAGTGAGCACCCATGATGTTAAAATGAACTGAATTAATCGGTGCCGTAACAGTCTGTTTACGGTTAGGATAAATTTAGGCGCGTAAGATTTTTAATGGTACGCTGATCCTATAACTTTTCTCTAATAACGAAGATTTCTTCATGATGAAAATATTTATATTTATATTGTTTTTTATTTATTGGTCTGTTTTTTAGACTACTGTCATCTATATATGTAAGGGATTCTGATTTTGAAACAGTTAAACGCAATAAATGACTATTATAAGTAAACAACTGAATATTATTCAATAGGAGCTAATTTTTCTGATAACTCGAAACCCAACTTTTACAATATCCCACGAAGGTTATACTTATTTTACTCTGTACAAATAAGCGAAAAAAGTGGGAAACTCTCAGAAAAATCTTTTAAAATTGAAAAATCGAGAAATAAAAGGGGTGTTCTTGAGATATCTATCAAAATCGGATTAAAACGTATAAATTTGAGAGAAATGTCAGGAAAACCATATTGAGATTATTTTTATCAGATTCTACACAGAAAAACCTTTTTAGAGACATAAAAAGATAAGCGGTATGATTGCTGGCTGATCAGAAATCAGTAAATACGTAATGCGATTTACGGATTTTTTTCAAAAATAATCAAAATTTAAAAATAGTGTGTAGGTTGAACGGATAATCTCCGAGTGTTACAAATCGAGCTGAGGCCATTATAAGCCATTTCCGACCTGCTGAAATTACTTTGAACATTACTTGGAATATCATGTGCCAATCGATTTGTCGATTTGGTATGGAATGACCCATGTTACATTTCATTTTATTCCTCTTTCATACAATAATTCTCTTTCATTGAAACATCACCCTGGTGGTTTTCTTCGGAACTCCAGTGGCAATCACTTTACACCCACCGAAATCTCTGGGTTGCCTTTCAATTAATTTTGCTGAGTTTAGGATGGAAGTTAGCTTTACCTGAAACTTATCACAACCAAAAAATCGGCCCAATCAAATACAAGGCAGCTAAAAATTTGCGGTGTGCAGAACATCAAAGTTACTTTAGGAATTCAATTGCATTCATCTTCAAAGTGTATACAGTCGAAACTAAGTATGTAAAATTTTCTAAGAAATCTCAGGAAGAATTCCTCAACAATTCTCTAGTAGCACTCAAGAAGACATTTCTGTGAAAGATTAAAAATTATCTTAAAAAAAAAATAAAGACATATATGAGAGAATTAAAAAAATGGCTGCCTTGTAAAAACCGAGAGCATGCATCTTGACTTCTTTGTGGTATTGTTGGAAAATACATTAGAAGTAGGGTAGATGATGATGAATGGGCCAGTCCAAAAACTGATCATGGTTGGACCAATTTTGAAAACCCAAAATAATGTATTGTTTTCTTAAAAACTCAAACTACACTCTCACTAATGACAAAATATGACTCTTTCTTCATTGAAATCACATCGGTTTTAATTAAATTACCGCCAAATATTTAAATTATTAATGGTTTTAGAAAGGCTTTCTAGAAGCCCTAGTGGAGCACCAAAAATGCTCAGTTTGTAGCATCGAGAACATAGAAATTCTTTTTCATTTCCTGATCTTTTTTCGTTATTCTATTGCAAAAATATCTAACCTTCTTTGGCGGTTGACCGACATTTGTCCGAAAACCAGTACCCCGAAAGAAGTTTCTCCGAAAGTTTTTCCCTCGAAAAACGATTCCCCGAATGAACCGTTTCCCCGAATGGACCGTTTCCCCGAAATATTTTTGAATGCAGTTTATTTATGAAAATACCGAAACGGTGTAATCTTGGTTGGACCAAACCATTACACCGTTGGTTACTAGGTCCGGCTTAGTTTGTTTACAGTTTTCTTTGCGCGCGATGTCAATTTCAAAACGTTCGTCGGTCTCAAAATGAAGTGGAAGAGTTTTGAAATTGCAAATATTTGATCTCTACGTACATTATATCAAATAACAGAGCCTTTGCCATCGCGCCCCGACCGTATGGATAGCTGCTCGTCCTGAAATTCGCCCAGTACACCGAGGCTCCCGAAGTTTCATCATTTTAATATCATATCCGGATTCCGTGCGCGGTATCTGCGGCCCGCTACCGATCGTTTGGCCAACCGAAAGCCTCGTACATTAATTGGTTATCACTTCTTGCAACACCGATTCGTTTCGGAACGACAATGCTGACCTGAAGTCCAATTTTCGCTGCGATTCACAAGGAATAAGAAAAGGTTAGTCGAAAAAATGTCTTCATGTTTCGTTGGTTCATCCATGATCATTTATTTGGTCCAACCATAAGCAGCAATGGTCCACCAAGATCAGAATCTTTTGCTCATAAAAGTTAATTTATAAAATAAATGTGCTAGTTATTTCATGCTTCTATGTCGTTTTTTGAAAATTAGATGAGTAAAGCTTTCAGCGAATCACAACTTGGCTGTATAAAATTGGCTACTTTATATATAAAAGAGGCTTCTATTATGACTAAGTGTTGGAATCAACGAAATTGGTCCATTCATCATCATAGACCCAACTACTGTTTTGTTTTTGGTTCAAATACCTGAAATTTTTCGAGTGAAATAAAAACAGATTTCTGACACAACCATTTGTTAGAAAAAGCAGTAAAACGTAAACATATGAATAAGTTATAGAACGTCTATTCTGCCCTTTTAAGCATATCTGAACTATGTTGAATTCAATGCAAGTAGCATTTTTCTCAGTTACAAAGCCATTTAAAATTAATTGGATTTTTGTTTTCATCAGGTTTCATAGCTTAATATAGCACAATAACGTTATGTATCTTTCTGACATTGATTTTAAAATATTGTTTTTGTTAGAGCGAATGGGTCAACCTCGTTGAAAAACAACATGGTACAGATACGCTTAGAATGGCAGTATTGTATAGATAAAAAAATCATTCTAAATTAAATACTGTACCATGCAACCGTCTTGTGCAATTATGACAGGCATAATGTGGCACCCACTGTTTATCTTGATGTTCGACTTCGATGTTGAAATATTGCTTGTATGCTTCATATAACTTGGTATCTTTTCGCAATGTATGTTTGGTTGTTGTCCTGGTAATAAAGTAACCACAAATGTAACAAAAATCATCTGGATGATGATTGCAGTCATCAGATCGCCAAAGCATCTGAAAAAGTGAACAGAAATTTAGCTAAAGCTTTTCAAGCACATTTAGTAATTTACCTCTGGTTTGCCATTGTCAACAGGCCGTAATTTCTGATTAACACTTGATGCAACGTTTTCTGAAGTATGATCGACGATCTGTTCAGCTGCTGCCACTTGTTGTTCTTCCATATCTGAAGTTGAAACCCTTCGAGCATCACCAGTTGCAGAGACATTTGTGCGACTTAGACCAGATCCGCTTGGTCCAGCATACAGGGTTGGAGCTTGTGATGAAGGAATATTTGGATAAATATTTAAGTTCCTCCCGCGAAAGATTTTTGCCAAACAAAAATAACAGTCATTTTGATGGCTAGTTGGCTGACTCCAAATTCTTGGCCTGTCAAATTTCAACCTTGCTGATCTATCTTTTGCTGGTTCTTTGAAGAGAAAACATATTATATTTTTTTTTGTTTCTATTGAAAAATAAGCTAGAAAGCTCAAATGCGGTATCAAAATTTCAACAGGGCATAATTGCTTTTGAAGACGGCCTTTTCTGTCAAGTCGTATTTCAGTCCTACCTAAAATCCATAGCCACTATATAAAAGAGGTTTATACTAATTCTAGTAGAAAGAATTTTTAAATAAATTCATTATTTAGATGGCTGAAAGCATCTCTACTTTTCAAATAGTGAATTGTATAGTAGGGCTAAAGTACGACCTACGGCTTTAAAATAGAGTTGTTTTCAAAAGCAATTGGTCAGGGTTCTGCTAAACCGAACTATTTACCATATGAAAACCATCGATGGTGGCAAACATACTAGACCTAACTGATAAGAAAGTTGTTCATCCCAATTAATTGTGAACTATATTACTAACATTCTGTAGAAGAAATTCGTACCCACAACACATACGGAAATTGTTTTCTGGCAATTTACGGATAAAAACAGTGGAAATTATTCAAAATGGCAAATAGTTCGGTTTATCAGAACTCCAACAAATTACGCGCGTTTGAAATATTGTTACTAATAAAATTGTCAATTTATCTAAAACCTACTAAGCAATCCAACAGCACAACTCTGACAAACGAAATGTGGAACCCAATATTTGTCTTGGTTTTTGATTTCCAGGCCAAAATATTCTTGGTATGCTTGTCTTAATTTAGCTCCATCAGAAATTGAACACTTTTTCACACGGGAGCTTATAAACTCTCCACAGACGTAGCAAAATGAGTCAGGTGAGTGGAGACATTCGGTCGATGACATTTTTTTTTTGTATTTCAGTTCTAGGCACTTTGGATTCTTATTACTAAGCACACTTGAACTCAAGTACAACTACTGATTCAGAAACAGAAACTGTAATTTTGCCGAGCAAAGCATTCGTATAAGGACTGTATCGAAAAGTTATTAGCAATGATGAAAACGGCTTCAAAAGATTAGGTTCAACATACAAGTAATTTGATGTTTAACCTTTCGCTGATCGCGCTGTTGTATTGTGTAAAACTCGCTTAAAAAAGCTCGTTCGTTGTACACAGCAACAGCGCGGTGCTGCAGAGGACGGCTGATCGCGCGATAGCTGAACGGTTAACTGGATGATCGACTGTACGTTGGATAATATTTTTGGGTTTTTGGCATCTCAGTCTGATTTATTGGACCTTAAGAACCGAAACGTCGGACTAAGAAAACATATAGTTGTTTTTGATTGACCAAATCAGACTGAGATGCCAAATACCCAAAAATAGTAATTTGATGTTTAGAAATATAGTATAAATCATTGAAAAAGAAATCGAACTGCAACTTTCTAGAAATAGTCATTTTACTTGAGCTTTGCTCGAAAACTAAACACATGTTTTAAAAATTCGGCACAAAAAAATTAATTTGCAAAAAAAATGTGGAAGCAAGTATAAGAAAAAACAAAAATCCGGCTCATTAAGCAAATACATACATAGGTACAATTCTCACGATCACCAAGGACAATTTCCTCTGAATTTTAAAGTATTTCGAATCACTGAAAATAACGCATTTTTCAGGTATTCAGTTTGATGGTGTTCCATCTAATCACGTTGATGTCAATTAAAATTATACAAAGCGAAAAAACCTTTTTTTATTATTCGATGTACATAATAGAGGAGTAGTTATAGCAAAGAACTAAATTTACGCTTTTTTTACAGTCCGATAATAAGTTGATGATGTTTTTTGTATAGAAAATATCTATTTCGAAAACCGGTGTTATGTAATATATAAAGTGTGCGTAATCCCCAACAAGATGTTTTTTCCACATTTTTTTCATTACAAATTTTACTCGCTACAAACTATTTAATTGCGAGGAAATATTTTAAGAAACCGAATTTTGATCAGATTTTTATTTTGTGACATGCATTAATCTATCCATACTTCAATAATACTTAAGATTCTAAAATAAAGAAATGTTGGACTCATATTTAACTAAATCGTAAAGATTTGCTAGTAGAACCGAAATAAAAAGACTTATTTAATTCAGTGTTGAGATATAACGTCATAAACATTGCTAATTATTTTACGATACAATCCATATAAAAGCTTTTTTCTTATATAAACTGGTTTACTTAACTTTACTTAACAATAAAAACAAATCAAATCGTAAGTGGGGTGATAAATCTACTTTTTTGTGTTTAATAATTCAGTCTTAAAATGTAGAACTTCAGTTGCTGATTGGATTTAAATGGTATTCTGTAAGTCATAACAATTCGAATTTTAATTCTCGAGTTGTTTCTGAAAAGCAGGTTTGGAAAAATGTGCAAAAATGTTGTTTTGTAAGAAATTTTAGTATTTTCTATCTGTTCCTAGATTCCAAACCAGGCATGCATTGTGTTTTTATGTTGTTTTGTACAATTCACTATTAAAACACAATTTTTTTGAACTAGAAATCAATTAAAAAAATATCTGTTTTTTTATTCGGACGCAGTAACGTTTTGTGTTCAACGTTTGATTTCAGCGTTCTTTTCGAATACTTTTTATATTAGCGACGCACTTAGAACAGCTAAAACGACATGGAATATTAGAAGTAATCAGCCAAAATAATTCATAACAAACACTGCGCAACATTTTTTAGGCTATCGAAAGTAAACAAAATTTTATCATTGGTTCCTGAGCATCAACCAAACAGCCCAAAGTATCAAATGCAACAAAACCATATTTGAGTTTTAAAAGTTTACAACGGAATTTTGTTTTAGACAAAAATTATTTTCTTTAGATGAAAGTTGGCCATGTCCAGTAACATTTTCATTCTTTCGGAGTACTGTTCGGCTGTCTAAATCTCGGTAGAAATAAACCGAGATTAAGCTTTTAAAAATAATTGTATCTTTTTCTGTAAAAAATAAACTTTTTATGATATCGACACGCTTGAATTAATTTAATGTTAAAGAAAATGATCAAAACTTTAAAATATTCGCGTATTTTTTGCACTGTGAAATAAAAACAACCGTAACTTTGTTATCGGCGCGAAGAATCACGACCACGAGTCCGACTGAGACAAAGATTCGAATAGCACTAGGCAGTGCGGTGTTGCATTGTTGATCTACTCGTAAGCCATTATCACACACTATCGCATGATTCCATATAGGGTTGGTGTTCGAGAATTCGCCATGTAGCAGTATTCGCCACCCTGTATTATTCAGCCTTTCGCTGTATAGATCGATATGAATGATTTTTTTGTAAAGTAAAACACATCCAAATGATATGAAAACGCTGGATGCTTTGGATGCTTTAAGTTTACTCAAAAAAATTAAGAATAAAAAAGTTTTCATAAAATTTTAGCTCCATAAATCAGTATTGCCACTCCTGCTCCAGTATTCACCACCCTCCATAAGAATTGCTTGGGGGCAGCGAATATTGGAACACCTACCCTATCGCATTATTCTCTACCATCTATATCGAATTCTTGATAGGGAGAAGTACCGTAAAACGGGGTAACATTGATCAGCGGGGAACCTTTGATCACCTTGACTATTCTTCAGGAAAAATCAAATCTTGAACATTCCACGACAAAAATCAAGGTGAGTTACACCGCTAATCAATGTTACCCAGTTTTACGGTAATTATTGCTGCATAATTGTGTGACATCCGTCGTAGGAAACAATCGCAGCACATTTAGTGATGATATTAGTAATGGAAGGAAATAGAAGAAGAAAGGGGGGATCCATAAAGTACGTCACGCTTATAAGGGGGAGGGTGGGCTCGGAAAATATATCAAATATACGAAAACCTCGCACGAATGGGGGAGAGTGGCTAAAAGTCCTAAATTGTGCATGACGTACTAAATGGATGCTCCTTAACATAAATCATGTCCATTTAGAATCCGTACACACGGAATCACGAATATCTCTGGAATAAACTGGCTTGTGAAAATGTCAACCTTTCAAAACATGCATATTTTAGAGCGCCTTCATGAAAAAATATCATTAAAATTATTACTTTTATTTTTTAATTTTACTAATGTAAACTTCCTTCAAAAGTTGTCTAACTGTAAAATTTGTAGTATCAAGCTTTTTTGGAAACATATTTTATAGTGCAGTGTCCGGAGTCGGTTTTCCTGTCTTTCTTAGATTCCTAATCGTTTTGACCAGTATTTTTTTCAGTTATGGAAATGGGGGCGTTTGAATGGATGTAGTATATTGGAGACTATGAAAGAGTTATTTTGAAAAACACTACTCAATTTTTGCGTTGCCTCTGAAAATCTTTCGACTGTAGTGACAACTTTCGAATCCAAGCCAAATCTTCTTTGGTCCTTTGCGGTGTTTTAAAAATTGCTAGTGATTTCTGAGGCTTTAGATCTTGTACAATTTTGAGTTGATCATCATGTTGTTACTAAAACGGTGTCCAAAGGAGGACTACCCGCCATGCCATGATATTCGTAGTAAATTTCTCCATGAACACGAACTCCAATCGGCAGGGGACATCTTCTCATGTCATGATCAATAACATTTGAGCGCGTAACAAATGATAGTTTTGGCGATATTTAAGCTTTTTGCTATAGTCGCGCTTGAAAATGTTGAATTTTCAAGGCGTTTGTGCTAGATTTTTTTGTTCGTCTTATTTTCATTCTGGTATATCTTTTGATTCGTTGTACGAAAACCGGTGAAATTTTCACCATTAAAAGAGGAATAGTTTATGAGTAAACTAAGCGTGTCACTAGAAAATATGCAGCGCGTACGGATTCTAAGTGGACAATGCAAACACTTACACACTTGATCTTCCGTAGATTTTCTCACAGAAAATCAGAGTTTTGTTACATGAAACTTTAAAGCTTAGAATGAATATTTAGATCTTGAATACATTTTAGAGAGGATTCCGTTTGGCGTGTTTGGTGTTTGTGGTGACGTTCCAATGAACTTCTCGTATATAAATTCCAACTTTTGAAGATATATATATATATATATATATATATATATATATATATATATATATATATATATATATATATATATATATATATATATATATATATATATATATATATATATATATATATATATATATATATATATGAAGATACGGTATTTTGTGAATTTATTTTATGTTTTTTAAAAACTTAAAAGAAGCGAATACACCTTGAGGATAAATTCAAGAAGACTGTTCATATACTATGATGTATCCGGGAGATGCTTTTCTTGAAGGCATACTGATTTTAAAATATTTATAGGAAGATACAGTATTTTCTGAAAATAGATCTTAAAAATATAAGGTAGAATTCAATTTCATTATACTTACAATCCCAGATACTATTTAAATTGCATACTTGAAAAAAGAAGAATCGGTTGAGAGACAACTAAATTAAAGTGGAAAGTTGATAAGCTTGTTTTAACCCTTAATCACAAGGGACAAGACATTTCTGCCAGAGATCCTGTGGAGTTCCGTGGCCTCCGGGTGCCCAGCGTTGGGTAAAACTATAATTTCTGGTTTTACTAGACTACACACGGAATTGTGCAAATTTTGAGGTGTCGCATGATGGGATTCTTTTGGAATCAAAAATTGGCCATTTCTGTCGGAGACCCTGTGGTCCCCAGAACTTGTTCCGTGTCCACCGGGTGCCCAGCATTGGGTAAAACTATAGTTTTTGGTTCTATTGGATTACACACGGAATTGTGCAAATTTTGAGGTGTCGCATGATGGGGCTCTTTCACCATCGAAAATTGACCATTTCTGTCAGATACCCTGTGGTCCCCTGAACCTGTTCCGTGGCCACCGGGTGCCCAGCATTGGGTAGAACAATAATTTTTGGTTCTACTGGATTACACACGGAATTATGCAAATTTTGAGGTGTCGCATGACGGGGTTCTTTTATCATCGAAAATTGACCATTTCTGCCAGATACCCTGGGGTCCCCTGAACCTGTTCCGTGGCCACCGGGTGTCCAGCATTGGGTAAATCTATAATTTTTGGTTCTATTGGATTACACACGGAATTGTGCAAATTTTGAGGTGTCGCATGATGGGGTTCTTTCATCATCGAAAATTGACCATTTCTGCCAGTTACCCTGGGGTCCCCTGAACCTGTTCCGTGGCCTCCGGGTGCCCAGCGTTGGGTAAAACTATAATTTCTGGTTCTACTAGACTACACACGGAATTGTGCAAATTTTGAGGTGTCGCATGATGGGGTTATTTTGGAATCAAAAATTGGCCATTTCTGTCGGAGACCCTGTGGTCCCCAGAACTTGTTCCGTGTCCACCGGGGGGGGGGGGCATTTACCCAGCATTGGGTAAAACTATAATTTTTGGTTCTACTGGATTACACACGGAATTATGCAAATTTTGAGGTGTCGCATGATGGGGTTCTTTTATCATCGAAAATTGACCATTTCTGCCAGATACCCTGGGGTCCCCTGAACCTGTTTCATGGCCACCGGGTGTCCAGCATTGGGTAAATCTATAATTTTTGGTTCTATTGGATTACACACGGAATTATGCAAATTTTGAGGTGTCGCATGATGGGGTTCTTTCATCATCGAAAATTGACCATTTCTGCCAGATACCCTGGGGTCCCCTGAACCTGTTCCGTGGCCTCCGGGTGCCCAGCGTTGGGTAAAACTAAAATTTTTGGTTCTACTAGACTACACACGGAATTGTGCAAATTTTGAGGTGTCGCATGATGGGGTTATTTTGGAATCAAAAATTGGCCATTTCTGTCGGAGACCCTGTGGTCCCCAGAACTTGTTCCGTGTCCACCGGGTGCCCAGCATTGGGTAAAACTATAATTTTTGGTTCTACTGGATTACACACGGAATTATGCAAATTTTGAGGTGTCGCATGATGGGGTTCTTTTATCATCAAAAATTGACCATTTCTGCCAGATACCCTGGGGTCCCCTGAACCTGTTTCATGGCCACCGGGTGTCCAGCATTGGGTAAATCTATAATTTTTGGTTCTATTGGATTACACACGGAATTATGCAAATTTTGAGGTGTCGCATGATGGGGTTCTTTCATCATCGAAAATTGACCATTTCTGCCAGATACCCTGGGGTCCCCTGAACCTGTTCCGTGGCCTCCGGGTGCCCAGCGTTGGGTAAAACTAAAATTTTTGGTTCTTCTAGACTACACACGGAATTGTGCAAATTTTGAGGTGTCGCATGATGGGGTTATTTTGGAATCAAAAATTGGCCATTTCTGTCGGAGACCCTGTGGTCCCCAGAACTTGTTCCGTGTCCACCGGGGGCCCAGCATTGGGTTAAACTATAATTTTTGGTTCTACTGGATTACACACGGAATTATGCAAATTTTGAGGTGTCGCATGATGGGGTTCTTTTATCATCGAAAATTGACCATTTCTGCCAGATACCCTGGGGTCCCCTGAACCTGTTCCATGGCCACCGGGTGTCCAGCATTGGGTAAATCTATAATTTTTGGTTCTATTGGATTACACACGGAATTTTGCAAATTTTGAGTTGTCGCATGATGGTGTTCTTTTGAAATAAAAAATTGGCCATTTCCGCCTGAGACCCTGTGGTCCCCAGAACCTGTTCCGTGGCCACCGGATAACCCGTGCCAACCAAATGGCCTCATCAGGTCCGGAACAACATTTATATAATGATTTGTCACTAACAGCGATTCAAAAACACTGTTTCCAGTCGAAATTATTATGATGTGCGAAAATTATGTATCATGTCACACTTAGATCCGCCCGCAGCAAAAAGGGGGAGGGTCAGGGGGGATCCCCACCATATCATTCTTTAGATATACTCTTCCCCTTGATGATGCTTCAAACCGATTGTAATTTGGTGGCCTAGTTTCGGAGAACGAGCCATTTGAAGCCACAAAGTCCCGGCTGGTTAAGGATTGTCCTACAGAAATGAACACCCCTAGTTCCCCATACAAATTTCGGTTTTGAACTGTGGGGCCGCGGTCCATTATTTTTCAAAAATTCCTTCACTATGACACTTCTGGGGTCCCAAACCCCTGTTACTTTTAATTTCATCCCATAGCGTGAACCACTGTTGAACGGTGTAATTAGTCCATTAAAATTTACAAACATTTCTCCAGCATTCAATTTCTTTGCAAAAAATGGGCTTTGTAGCCGTGCGGTTAGTGGCGTCAGTAGTTTTGACGTTTCATAAGGCTCGAAGTGTTGGTTCGATTCCCGCTCCAGTCGGTGAAAACTTTTCGTCAAACGTAAAATTCTCCTCTGGTGTTTCGTGTGTTGTCCGTTGTCTCATATTAGTTATCGTTCGGTCTATGCCATCTCTGCTCTGGTTGAAGACAGTGGAGTGTATTTTTCCTAAATATTCTACTATAATTTTTGTCAAAAATTCACCAAAAATAAATTCTGCAGCATTTTTGTTTAAAAGTGTTAAGAAAAACTGCATCTAATTTGATTGAATATGTTTCGCAGCTTCTTCATAAATTCCACCATTCAAAAGAATCAGATTGCTGCATATTTTGTGGATACTTCCATATCATATGCATACGGTTTTTAAATACCAGTGAGCAAGATCAGTTGGATGTTAGAGTATCAACTGGGTAACATAAATAAAATGTTCGTATTAATTGTAATGTTTTTTTTTTTTATTTCCGGTGTAAAACAATGTATTATATTTATAGTTGCATTCAGGACAGTTTGCATCATCAGGTGTCCATTTTGACACTAGCCTTACTTTCGAGAAATGTTTTAACTAATAATCAAAAAAATGCTTAGTAATCAAAAATGAACTATCTTCTGAAAGATTTTAGACAATCGCAGAACGTATGCACTGTAAAAAACATGTTGTTTCTTTAATTTTATTTGAATATAAAGCCTTATAATCAATGTTCAAAAAAAGAGTATTTTTGAGTTTTTGATATGTCCCAGACAACCATTAGTCGCATAACGACGGAGAGATAATTTTTATCGCATATGATGTTACTTTTACAGTTGTTTTGCGATGTATGTGGTATAGCCGTTAAAGTATACAAATAAACATTTATAAGGTAAAACTACATTGTAATAAACGATATTCTGATATTTTATTGCAATTGTCATATCTTATTCGCATAAGCGTGCGAGTAAACTCGCAGAGTATCGAACGAATTCTCGTAATTGCGCACTGCGATGATTATACGACCTCACTTGATACTTTTCTTGCTATGTCAGTTTTACTCGTATTAGTGTATGAATTAAATCGCTTGTAAAAACAAACTCGTTGAAGTGTGCAAACAAAATTGAACAGGAAGAGAATCGTTAATGTTGACATAATGCTATTTGATATGTAATAACAATGAAGGAGGCGCTGTTTGACTGCGGATGCAGTGCCAAAAAGCCATAATAAAGCGAATGGCCATTATTATGGATACACGATCATAATTTTCGTTTTGTGGCCCTGATCGCAATAGTGCACACCGTAAATCACATAAAAAATTGCTTCAAATCATTTAACGTTATTATTGTCCCGCCAATGTACGTATATCGTCTCCACTTTGGTACGTATTAGGCACTTTTGCTGCATCTTATGCGATGTACTTTGACGCATAAAAGTAAGTATAACATGGTTATTAACTCCATTATACGTGCAAATTGGCTGTCTGGGGCTGTTGTGGATATATTGCAGTTTATTGCACTGTATGTCAACATGGATAAATGATAAACAAAAAAGTTACATTTATTATTAAAGATGGATTTTTGAAAGTTGTTGAAATAAGGTCAAAATATCTTCGACAAAATTTTATAAAAGTGCGCTAGACCTATTTTAAATGACCCCAGACCTTATTTAAAGGTTCAAAGTTATACAAATGAATACAAATGCTTGATTTTCGATATTCATGCCACCTAAGTTGAATGGTATTCTTGAAAGTTTCTCCCCAAATTGTAATTTTTATGCCTAGAGTATACATTAAATCTATATTTTGTCATTTCTTTAAAGTGCCATGTTAATTATAAATACATTTCAAATCAATTGTTGATGTAACTGAACAAGATTATACTCTACTCAACCAACCTCTTTCTTCACCATCACTCCAACAAGCAAGCTAGAAAATCATCACCACATAAAACTTGTTGCCCGACAATCCGAAACTGCGCCTCGCGTCAAAAAGACAACCATTAGACCTCAACCCACTTGCCTGTTTTCAACCCAACCCCGTCACTGTTTTCACTCAGTCCTCCCCGGCGCGCCGGATGGACGGGGGTTATTGCGCCTCGAGATATCTTTATACCGCACATTTGCACGCGCGGAGCCGTTATCCTGTGTTCGTTCGTTGCTTGCTTGGATATGTTTCCGATATCCTCCTCGGCTCAGAGTCGAGCATGGCCAACTATTCGATCGACGCCATCCAGCCAATGTCACCCCGTTTTCCTCTCAACCACCCTGCAACCCACCGCCTCCTTTGTTTAGTGTGGCTATCATTACAACGTTGATGGCCACCACGAACGACGCAAACCGACGACGACGACGACCGAGGTCGTTTCAGTCTCGTAAGTCGTAGTCAACACACTTGTTTCACAAGTCCAATTGAAACCCGCTGCCCGAGTCGCAATCCTTTTGTAACCGAGAACAACTTACAGATTGCACGCACATGTGTATGTAGATTTACAAACTGTGTCCTGCCTGCCAGGATAAGATGATTGAGTGGAGTCACTTTTCCACTTCTCAAAAGGGGGATTCACCATCATCGTGACCACACGAGGACGAGACGGAATGTGCG
>NC_085137.1:513650133-513675133 GCF_035046485.1 Aedes albopictus | reverse complement strand
AAAAAAAATGATCACAACAAATTGAAAATACATAAAAAAAACATCATAGCTCTGTAGATTGCCTCATCTTATCAAAAACGGGGGACAATACCAAATCATTCCATATATTTCGCACTTCAGTTACTATGCATAAATTCAATAGTTTGGCTTACAAATTGGCCTTTGTTTGGTACGATGGGATTAATGGCAGCTACCGTTCGTCGTTAAGTTGTGGTTGGTATCTATATAAGTGCACTGTTGAAGAACTTGACATCGATGCCGTCAGTATATGCATGCATATGTAATTGGCGTATGAATCAACACCTTCGGATCATGCAATCTACATAATGTATTATGTTTCAAGTAAGGATTAACCTTCAGCAAAAAGGTGAGGTAAATTACTGGGTAAACAGTTGGACATATGAGATGAACTCACAGTCAGTTTCATAAGTAAATTATATTGTATGTAGACGTGTGCACATGCAGGTTGACATTGATCAGTTTTACAATGCTCTTTATCTTCAGATGACGATGTCATTTAAGGCTATTATCGAGAAGAAAAAGAGGGATTTATTTAGAAAAAGCATGACAACTCTTCTACTGAACAAGATGAGTTGAAAAGGGTTGCGGTGAACTTTGATGATAATATTACGAAACCATTAAAATCAAAACTCAGAAACCTGGGTATAAAGCCTGTATCCGCAATAATCGGGACACAGAAATACAGGTGTAACTCTGCAATAGATACATCAAAATTGCTCAAATTTGGCCTTATAACATCTTAATATGTGTGCATTCCACCCACAAAATTTCATGTGAATCGGTGCAATACTTTTTGTTGTAGCAATGAAAGAGTAGAACGTGCGCCTTTATTGTTTCGATTGTACTATTAAAAGCACTATACCCATAATCATCACATTTTGCAGACATAATATACACATAATTAACTACCATCTGTGAAAATTTCATGAAAATTGGCAGAGAAATTCAAAAGTTATGAATTGGCAAACATCGCTCATGAAAAACACGAAAAATTTTCACTAACACTCACCCCTATCAACACCAGTAACTTGCAAACCAATTGATAGAAGTTGATGACATTTTGCAGGAAAGTGTATCTATAAGTATCATGACTGCTAACGAAATTTCATAATTACCATCACAGAACTCTGAACTGTAGCGTAAAAGAACCATCTACTATTTGAATGAAAATTGGTCATGATTGTACAAAATGCTTAAAACCACGTCTGTTTGTTTTTCATCCACAGTTAAAAGCAATGCATTGGTTTTTATGAAATTTGGCACAAATAATGAACATACACCTGAGAGTTCTCAGTCAATTATTTGGCCAATTTTATCGATTCATTACAGAGCTACAGCCGTTCTTCTGTGTCCCGATTATTGTGGATACAGGCTTTAGATTTAGTTTTCAGTAGCAGGAACTGTCAACTTAAGTTATTATTAGGATCAACAAAAGATAAAATAAGTGATTAAAACAAAGCGGGGGATTCTATACCATTACCCGGAAAACTATTACCCGGAAAACCATTACCCGGAATGCCATTTACCGGAAAACCATTTACCGGAATGTACTATTTACCGGAAATATCTTTACGCTCAAGTAACACACTTGTCACAGAAGAGTCACGGTGAAGCAGGGTTTTGTTGCGCAGCAGTGATTTTGACTTACTTCTAGCAAGTAAGTATTTATATGTTCTGCGCAACAAAACTCTGCGCTGCAGCAACTCTTCTGTGTCAATTATGTTACTTGAGCCGTCTATCCCCGTTGGTTTGAATGACACCTCATGCAAACCAACGGGGTACATATTTAATTTGAACTTTTGGTAACTCTGTGGGCATCGAAAAACACACTAATGGAAATCCTTTTTGTTGTTTTGTTTTGATTCTGTGTTTCGTTTCACCCCGTTCCCTGAGCAAAAGTTTGAACGATGTGCAGATTAGCGGGAGTCAATTAAAAAAATGTTCACCGGGTGGACGGTACTGAAATGTGCATGCCCAGAAATACAATGTTTATGAGAACTTTGCATGGTATACCATATGGTCTGTCTATGTTAAGTCATGTACATTAGGCCTGTCCACCTTTTCAAAAATTTTCTCTGATTCTCAAGTCCACCCCCATATTTTGATTGGCATCCTAGAAGACGTAACTGGTCAAAATTTCACCCAAATCCATTGAAATTGTGCAATTTTGCATTTTTCGACTATTTTTGGACTTCAAAAAACCATAACTGATGATGATGATGGTTTCCATTCATTGTAGCACGGTACTAAGCCCGATAGCATTCAATGTGATTTGATCAAGCAAAACATTATAATTATACAACCAAGATCATACAATTATATATAGTGCAAGCCATCGCATTGGAGGATGCCCCAATGAATGTGAAAAAGAAGAATCTGTCATTCTCCACATAAAAGTTATAATAAGAAGTTGGCATCTCCACTCTTCCCAACCATTATGTTTCGACTGACAGCTCTTATTTCCCTCCACTCCCAAAAATAGTTGTTTTATACCAAATGACTTCAAAAAACCATAATGATCATTTTTGGTGTAGAATCATGCCCTGAGTTCGAAAACGCGAAGGAAAAAAATTACAGTAGAGCGGAAATTTTTTGATTTTCCATACAAGGTTGATGATTTGAAATCGATTTTTGTTCTATTTTTAAGCAAAGTCGCTCACTTCACACATCTCATTCTTCGTAATCAATGATCCGATTGAGCTGATTTTTTTTTCTGTAACTCGCCTACATATATGTGTCAAATAAACGTTTAGAAAGAATTTTTAAATTGTTTTCTTCTTATTGAAAAAAAAAACACATTTCTTCATATTTTTTTGGAAATTTCGCCAAAATTTAAGGAGATTGTCCCTAAAACTCGCCCAAAACTCAATCTGACCCAAAACCTGCATTCAGATGATCGAAAGGTATTGTTAATAAAATTTGCAGTTGAGCATCGCTGAAAACAAGTCGGCTGCTACAAAAAATCTGGTTTCCCTTCGGGAACATTCTCAAAAGAAAGTGTCACACACGAAGTGTCCTAGCGAGAAGTTGGACCTTTCCCATAATGGCTTCTGATTCCGAATCTGTAAAAGATCAAACCCTCTTCGATCTCACGGAAACTCCGTGTGATATCTGTGGCCCATCAACATGTGATAAAGAGATGATCGGCTGTGATAGTTGCTCGAAATTTTTCCATTGCCGCTGTGTGGGCATCGCGGAAGGCAAATCGCCGAAAAAGTGGTTCTGCCAAAGCAAGCTCTGCCAGGAAAAATCCCAGGAGAACCAGGAGAAGCAGAAAAACGCCAAGAAGCAGACTCGCACTCGGAAAAACGACAATGAGTCTGACAAATCCAGCGTCATCTCTCGCCTAGCTGCGTCTAGCGTTGAAGCAAAGGTGCATGCGCTGAAAGAAAAGCAAAAGCGACAGTACGAGGATCTGGAGGCGGAAATGCAGCTGCGGAAGAAGGAAAGGGAGATGCAGCGTGCGTTCGAGCAGCGAAAGATGGAATTGGAGCTGCAGATGCGCGATGAAGAAGAAGAAGAACAAAGGGCTTGGCGAACGGAGATGCTCCGGAAGAAAAAAGAGCAGATTCAGCGGCTGAAGTCGAACCAGGAGTCGTTCGAGAGACAAATGGCGGCCCTGGATGAGGAATTAGCGAGACTTTCGGGTCAAAAGTCGAAGCCGGCGCCGAGAGAAGTCAAGGACGTTTCGCGAGCGGGCCCTTCCGGCAAAGTCAACCTGAGCGTGCTGCAACTGAGCAAGGAGAACATCAGGAAGCTAACGCGAGACAAAGAGAGCACCGACGAAGAAGACGAGGATGATGAAAACTCAGGCAATTCCGATCGGTTTACCCGGAGTTCAGCTTCATCCATGGAAGTGAGGTCGAGAAAAATGGCTCCGACGAAAATGCGTGAGAAAGTGGGAAGTGTTAGCCAAAACAGGCTGGGACAGCAGCAGACCGGACCGACGAAGGCCCAGCTGGCCGCAAGGAAGGGACTTACATACAATCTCCCAAAATTCTCCGGCAATCCAGAACAGTGGCCATTGTTCTACGCGGCCTACAAAACGTCCAACGATACATGTGGTTATATGAACCACGAAAATCTTATCCGGCTTCAGGAGGCACTCGAAGGCGATGCTCTCGAGTTAGTTTCTGGTCAGCTACTTCTTCCGGAAACAATTCCGCGGGTGATCGACAAACTGCGTCGGCATTATGGCCGCCCGGAACAGCTACTCGAAAGTTTGCTGGAAAAAATCAATCGGCTGGACCCTCCACAACCCGACAACCTTAGGAGTTTCGTTCCATTCGGAAATACGGTGGAGCAGCTCTGTGGACATCTGGAGGCCGCTGATCTACGGCAACACCTCGTCAACCCACTGCTGATAAAGTCGCTGGTTGCCAAGTTGCCGGATCGTGAGAAACGCGAGTGGGTTCATTACCGAAGAGATCGTGGCGAAACAACATTGCGAACGCTGACAGATTTTTTGACGAGCATCGTTGAGGACGCTTGCGACGCCAACGTCAACATCGGCTGCAATGTATCACCTCCATCTACGAGTGGTGTTCAGCCTAGCAGGAAAAGATCAAGTGAGTCGGGCGCATTGTACTGCCATTGCGCGGTCAGCAGTCCGACTGTCAAGCTCTGCGAGAAGAGATTGAAACCGTGTAGGTTGTGTCGGCACACGGACCACCGTCTGCGAAACTGCGTAGAATTCAAAAAGTTGTCTTACGATGAGCGACTGAAGCTGGTGAGTCGTCAGAAGTTGTGTCAAGTATGTCTCAACGACCACAGTGGGCAGTGTACATTCAAGATCCGGTGTAACGTTGGTGACTGTAGGGAATCTCATAATCCGATGATGCATCCTTTAGAAAACACTATTGGGTGGAGCACATCAGTTCAAACGAGTTGTCCCGTCATGTTCCGGATTGTTCCTGTGCGGTTGTACTGCGGAGACAAATCGGCAACGGTATTAGCATTTCTTGACGAAGGTTCATCGGTCACACTGGTAGAGCAAGAGCTCGCCGACCGCCTGGGTGCGGTCGGAGTACAAGAGCGGCTAACTATCAAGTTAGTATCGAGTACTAACGCTGATGCTGGTGAGAAACAGTTATTGCACACTGTTCACACAGTAAAAAACCCAGATTAATCCACCTAGTGGTGATAGTGCCTTTCTCGTCGAATATGTACTCAACATTTTTTTTCTGGCCATAAGCCGAAGTATTCCTGAATCCTGAGAATACTCTAGAACGGAGTAAATCTCATTTTCTTTTCAAAGTGTTCGTTGGCTCGTCAATATGGGGTGGAGTTGATAAATAATAAATGTATTTGATGAAAAAATTCCTAAAAAATTAAACAAAACCGCTTAACTCATCGGTTTTGACAAAAAAAAACTTCTGGAAGACTCTAATTTCACTTTAAAATTAAAAAAATTATTGGTTTATTTATTTGTGCACTTCTTTAAAATGTTGAATTCCGACCAAAATTTCTAAGGGGGGCCCCTCTGCACTTAAAAGAAAATCGAAATTTGTGTCACCCTTATTCAGAAAAGCAAGAATTTTATCAAAGCCATAATTGAATTTGGAAACTTCTTGATGGCTCACATTCCGACGTTAAACGTATAGGCCGAGCTGAAAAATATCAAATCTCTCAGTTGACTGCTTCACCACCTTCACTAGCACTGGATGCCGATCATTATCAAGACATTTCGGCAATTTTTTTTCTGCGCACTTTAGCCTATATTTTATTATCATTAATTATAAGATTCATGTAAAATTTGACAAAAAAAAAGTGCAAGCAAGCGAAATTTTCCCTATTAAAGCCCATTCAAATTTCAACCGTGTTACAGAGTGCGAGGGCTCAACCAGTTACATCAAAATTGTTCGCAGTTATTTTAGACGCAAAAGGGAATTGGTGCTATAAAATTATTTTTTTTTTCCATACAACGTTGATCCATCCTACTGTATAATGACGCCTCAGGAATCTAAAATGATGTAATTTGACAAGATCGCTTAAATTTTTATCAAGATTTTGTTCTTTTACACATACATATTAATCGCTTGCATCGATTTTGTTCACCTGCGTAATTTCAGCAATGGATCCAATCCTGATTCTGCAACACTGCCGGTAATCTTAAGTGTGGTCAGAGACTATTTTCTTGCTGCCCGTTTATCTGGTTAACGAATATTTTTGATGATTTGATGTTTCGCATGCATGGGTTTGGTTTAGTTTTCTAATTGGTCACTTCCGACGGGACACCTGGAACCGGTTCCGAAACACAACCGGTTTAAATACGGTATGAAACTATTTTCCTGCTAACCGTTCATCTGGTTATCGAAAAAGCCGCTTTTTGATGTGTCACATGCCCGAGTTTGGTTCACCTTTTTAATTGGCCACTTTCGGCAGGACATCCGGAACCGGTTCCGGAACACAAGCGGATCAAACATGGTCTGAAACTATTTTCCTGCTTACCGTCATCTGGTTACCGAAAAAGCCGCTCTTTGATGTGACGCATGCCTGGGTTTGGTACACTTTTTTGATTGGCCACTTTCGGCAGGACATCCGGAACCGGTTCCGGAACACTACAGGTTCAAACATGGTCTGAAACTATTTTCTTGCTTACCGTTCATGTGGTTATCGAAAAAGCCGCTCTTCGATGTGTTGCATGCCTGGGTTTGGTTCACTTTTTTAATTGGCCACTTCCGGCAGGACATTCGGAACCGGTTCCGGAACACTACCGGATCAAACGAGGTTTGAAACTATTTTCCTGCCTACCAGTCATCTGGTTATCGAAAAAGCCGCTCTTTGATGTGTCGCATGCCTAGGTTTGGTACACTCCTTAATTGGCCACTTCCGGCAGGACATCCGGAACCGGTTCCGTAATACAATTAGTTCAGACATGATCTGAAACTATTTTCTTGCTTACCGTTCATCTGGTTATCGAAAAAGCTGCTCTTTGATGTGTCGCATGCCTGGATTTGGAACACTTTTTTAATTGGCCACTTCCGACAGGACATCCGGAACCGGTTTCGGAACACTACCGGTTCAAACGTGGTCTGAAACTATTTTCCTGCTTACCATTCAACTCGTTATCGAAAAAGCCGCTATTTGACGTGTCGGATGCATGGGTTATGTTCACTTTCTTATTTGGCCACTTCCGGCGGAACACCCGGAACCGGTTCCAGAACACTACCGGTTCAAACATGGTCTGAAACTATTTTCTTGCTAACCGTTCATCTGGTTATCGAAAAAGCCGCTCTTCGATGTGTCGCATGCCTGGGTTTGGAACACTTTTTTTATTGGCCACTTCCGACAGGACACCCGGAACCGGTTACGGAACACTACCGGATCAAACATGGTCTGAAACTATTTTCCTGCTTACCATTTAACTCGTTATCGAAAAAGCCGCTATATGATGTGTCGCATGCATGGGTTATGTTCACTTTCTTATTTGGCCACTTCCGGCGGAACACCCGGAACCGGTTCCGGAACACTACTGGTTCAGATATAGTCAGAGACTATTTTCCTACTTCCCGTTCATCAGATAATCGAAAATGCCGTGGTTTGATGGGTCGCATGCATGGGTTTGTGGCATTTTCATATCTGGCCCCTTCCTGGGGTACCGGTCCGGAACACCTAATTGGCCATAACTCCGGAACGGCTGGACCGATCTGAACCATTTTCAATAGGAAACAATGGGACAATGTACCCCTTCGAATGAACCATCGGTCATTGAAATCGGTTCATATTTACTATCTAAAAATGAGGTGACCTTTTTGTACACATACACACACACACACATACATACACACACACACACACACATACATACACACAGACATCATCTCAACTCGTCGAGCTGAGTCGATTGGTATATAACACTTGACCCCTCCGGGGGCTCTATCAAATTTTCGTTTTTGGAGTGAACATATAGCCTTTCGGTACACCTTGGTGTACGAGAAAGGCAAAAAATGATGCTACCACGACAGAGATTAGATTACGAGGAGCTAGCCGCACAATACGAATATTTGCAAGGCTTGTCCATCAAATCTTTCGACGGACAACCGCAATTGCTCATAGGAGCGAATAATATTCACTGTTTCGCTCCAATAGATGCAAGAGTGGGAGCACAGATGGAACCGATTGCGGTTCGAACCAATCTCGGGTGGACTGTGTACGGACCAGTACAGTCCAGCACGGCTACATCTAGCCATCATCTTGGATATCATCAGCAAACCCAAACTCGTTATAATAATGGTCATCGCAAGAAGAAGGAGAAGTCGACAGTGGTTCAGTCTTTGGTGAAAGTATTTCCAAAAAAAGTGTGCCACAGTGCTTCAAATGGTAGGTTTAAGAAGCGGGGTGATCCTAGCGACACCGAGGAATTCAGTAAATATGAAAATTCCAGATGTTACGGGCGGGGGTGTTGCGATGGGATAGCGCTTGGACACCCCTGATGAAAAGCATAACTGCAACATGACACATCGAACGCAGATCGGCTGTGGGAAGTAAAAGAAAAACAACAACAAATGAGAAGTGCAGTGGTAGAAACGGTAGAAACAGATTTGTGAAGAGTTTATCACCTTCAGAAAATACCTTTAATTGTGCAAAGTAGGAAGGCAATATCTAGTGTATAGTATAGTGTATACTGTGATATTAACCCCTGCGGTGAATCGGTTCTCAAAACGAGTGAAATGCCCATCGGCTTAATGCTTGATAGTAAGTAGGAAACCTGTGTGTTCGAGCGCGAACTATGCACGGAATCGAAGGGCTTTCTTCGCTGCCGTAGCAGCCACCGAATCGCGCGTAAAAGTCCGGCACACACTAACGATAATCACTGACCGGGGGCTTGGGTCGCCACAAGCCCTTTGTGTCCAGTACCACTGCCAATTCTTCAGATCTAGGCCGTCTTGGCTCTTCGGCCCTTTCACTAGGGCCCGAACGATGCACACCACACTCAAAAACGGCTAAGTCCCGTGGTAACCGGACACTTAGCAGATTGAATCGAATTCAATCACCACCGAACAACAGCGAGAACGACTAAGTGTCGTGGTAACCGACAACTTAGGAAAAAACGACTCGATTGTAATTACCACTGCACAAAACGAACAAAGTCCCTTGGTAGCGGGGGACTTGTGATTTATTTAGAAGAGAAGCGACCGCGTGTACGTTTTGCTATGGGTTCTATTTGGTACTGAGGTTTGTTATTTACAATATGTACAATGATTCTGTTTCTCCTACCTGCACGACAGTCCACAGATGGTGGACAGTGGCTAGCGTGCGCATGCGCGCTCTTCTCATTTTCTGCCTCTCGGAGACATTACGATATCAATTGGGTTACAAATCTGTATAACACTTTGGGGATCAATTTCAACATATCTTAAGCTAAATGGGTTAGTTGGATGGGCCCGGCTCCAACATTCCGGCCACCTTGGAACACGGAGGTGTTCCAAAAGTTCACGTTGGACGAATTCAGTTTGGTTGGTTGTTGTGGGCTGGACTGGACATCGGGACTGGTGCCGGTGATCGCTCCGTTGTAGATCCTCGCAACAGACCGAGAACAAAAAAGAAAGACCAGGTAGATCGAACGATTCAGCTTAGGGTTATTGGAACCGCAATTACCTGTGCTAAGCGCAGGTGCGCTTCGAGCAAGTTCTCCCTTGCGGGTTGCTCTACCTGGAACAGTTTATAGGCTTGGATCTGGTGACGGCAGTAGAGCGATCTTCGCAACCGCTCGAACGATGTCCTTTCCCGGTGCAGTCCGCAGTGTCACTACTCGGACGACACCATCCTTGCCCGGATGTAGCTTGATAATCCTTCCGAGCGGCCAGCTGGCAGGAGGGACGTTGTCCTCCTTGATAACGACGATTCGGTCGACTTCGACGACGACCGGAGGATTGCAGCCTTTGGTAGCTCGGGACTGCAGCTGCTGGAGATATTCCGGGTACCAGCGAGCCCAAATGTTCTGTAAGTGCTTCTGGACTAGCTCGTACGACTCCAGACGGTTGTCAGGAATTCCACGAAAATCAACTTCGGGTACCGCTTGTAGATTGGACCCGACGAAAAAGTGTCCTGGTGTTAGGACCTCCAGATCGGACGGCTCACTCGGCATCGGCGTCAGCGGACGAGAGTTCAGGCACATCTCGACCTGGGCCAGGAGAGTTACCATCGGTTCGTAGGCGATGCTGCTGTTGCCGACAGTCTTGAGCAGGTGCTTCTTCGCTGACTTGACGGCGGCCTCCCACAGGCCTCCGAAGTGTGGCGCTCTCGGCGGAATGAATTTCCACCGAATCTCATTCTCGGAGCACCAGTTGAAGATCCTGTCTCGGTCGGCATTGTCCACCTTCAGCATCTGGTAGATGCGGTTGAGTGCGTGAGACGCACCTTTGAACGTAGTCGCATTGTCCGAGTGCAGCTCGGCGATTCTTCCTCTGCGGGCGACGACTCGACGAAGCGCTGCCAGAAAGGCAGCCGTGGTAAGGTCGCTCACAAGCTCGATGTGTACGGCCCTTGTCGCAAAACAGACGAAGACCGCTACGTAGGCTTTCGTTGGTGCACGATTGCGGACGGTTGGCTTGATGAAGAACGGTCCACAATAGTCGACGCCGCAGACGGAGAAGGGTCGAGTTGGTGAGACTCGGGATGCCGGTAGATCCGCTGTGCTCTGCTGGACTAGTGTGGGCTTGCTACGAAAGCAAGTGTGGCAATGGTGAAAGACGGATTTTGTTAAGTTTCTGCCGCCGAGAATCCAATACTTCTGGCGCAGTGTGGCTAGCAGGAGTTGAGGGCCTGCGTGCAGTAGCTTTAAGTGAAAGAAACTAGCCAGCAGAGTCGACAGCGCATGTTTGGCAGAAAGCACGATGGGGTGCTTCACGAAGTCGGAGAGGGCGGCGTTGCGCAGCCGGCCACCGACACGAATAAGGCCGTTCTGATCGACGAACGGTTTCAGCCATTTCAACGCTGACGATTTGGTGACTCTTTCCCCGCTGGCCAGATCCGAAAGTTCTTCAGCGAACGACTGACGTTGTGCGAGACGACAGAGGTGCACCTCCGCGGTTTGTAGTTCTCCGGAGGTAAGAGGAGCGACTTCCCCATCGTTGAGGGTGAGCTGATTGTACTTTTCCGGATCGGTGCGGCGTAACATGGCGCGTTCTTGCAAAGATCGAAGATATCGCAAACAGAACGCAATGACACGACGAAGCTTAGAGAAGCTGGAGAAACGGGCGAACAGCTCGTCGTGGAAATCGCTTTGTACGACGCCCATCGAAACTACCGGGACCTTCCGCATCTCTTCGGTAGAAGCTTCGGCGTCTTCATCGACCGGAAGGAGATTCGGCCAGTTCGCCGGAGAGAGTGTCAACCAGTCAGGACCGTTCCACCAACGCTTGCACTGTAGAATGTCGATTGGATTCAATCCCCGTGAGATATCGTCTGCTGGGTTGTTGATGCCAGGAACATGTTTCCAGCGACTCACGGCGACTGCATGCTGGATTTGTGACACTCGATTGGCTACGAATGCCTTCCAACGGCTAGGTGGTGACCGTAACCAGTGGAGAACCGTGGTGGAGTCCGTCCAGAAGTAGGCTGGAGCTGGTATCTTCAGGGCGGCCAACACTTTCTGGAACAGCTGCGTCGACAGTCGCGCTGCACATAGTTCCAGCCGGGCGATGGAATGACGGCTAGATAGTGGAGCTACCTTTGACTTCGCAGTTAGCAGCTGCACTGACACACCATCTCTTGTTTCAGCTCGTACGTAGCAGCAGGAGCCATACGCTCCCTTGGAGGCGTCGGAGAAGAAATGGAGCTGGAGGTTGATGACATTCGAAAGAGATGCGAATCGTGGAACTCGAACCTCGCCTAGCATGTGTAGCGTGGAGTGGAATTCTTTCCATTCCTGTTGAAGCTTGATCGGAAGCGGCGAATCCCATTCGCAAGTTTCTCCGTTGTGTTTCAGCGCCCACAAACGCTGCATGAAGAGTTTCGCAACTACGATGGTAGGACCCACGAGACCAAGTGGGTCGAAGATTTGGGCGATGTATGACATCACTTTCCGCTTTGTTAGTACCGCAGCCGGTGGTGGCAGTTGGACCTTGAACCGTAATGTGTCGGTTCTCGGTTCCCACACAAGACCCAGAGTGGAAACGGCCTGCTCGTCCTGGAGATCGTGCAGTGGTTGTAGGGCCAGGTCTTCCGTTGGAACACCGACGAGAACTTCCGGAACGTTCGACGCCCACTTCTTGATTGGGAAGCCAGCAGTGTTGAGCATAGACGTCACTTGTTCCCGCACTTGAATGGCTGATTCCACATCGTCAGCTTCAGACAGCAGGTCATCGACGTAGCAGTCGTGAATAACTGGGTCTACAGCAGCTGGATACAGATGTCCATTATCGTGAGCTATCTGCTGCAGAGTTCTCGTGGCGAGATACGGGGCAGATGCAGTACCGTAGGTCACTGTCTGCAATTCGTAGGTGGATATTGGATCGCTGGGGCTCTCACGGAAGCGGATTCGTAGAAATCTGCGATCCTCGGGGAAGTGCAGCATCTGCCGATACATTTTCTCTACGTCGGCGACGATAGCAATGCGGCGAATGCGGAAACGCAGAATAATTGAGTACAGGTCTTCCTGTACGACTGGACCGACCAAAAGCGTGTCGTTCAGCGAATATCCGGACGACGTCTTGCACGAAGCGTCAAAAACGACTCTGACCTTCGTTGTTGTGCTAGACTCTTTGAAGACGGCATGGTGTGGGATGTAGCAATGGGGTTGACTATCATCTACCGGTTCTTCGAGCTTCTTCATGTGTCCAAGCTGGAGGTATTCGTCCATGAAGCGGTGGTACGCGTCCTTGGTAGCAGGATCACGTTCGAGACGCCGCTCGACACTCAGAAGACGGCGATCTGCGATTTCCTTGGAGCTTCCTAGGACAACCATTGGATTGCCGGTTCGAGGAAGACTGACGATATACCTCCCTGATGGATCACGAGTTGTAGTTGCTGCGTAGTGCTCTTCACACCGGTTCTCTTCCACCGACCGCGCAGGACCGTCGGAAATGTCCTCGATTTCCCAGAACCGTTGGAGGGTGGCTTCTAGGGGATCATCTTTCGTAGAAAGGTTACAGATCCGAGGGATACAGTTGTATTGGCTTGATGCGGTCCCAGCGACGGCCCATCCGAATGGCGTTTCAGTCAGCCATGGAAGTCCGTCTCCTAACGGAATCTTCCGACCACTATGGAGCTCCCAGAAGGCTTCACTTCCGATGACAAGATCTATCCTTCCTGGGACGTGGAATTGGGGGTCCGCTAGGGCAACCTTCGGGATATTCCACGACGAAATGTTGATCGGAATGGTCGGCAGCTGTGCCGAAGGATTCTTGAGGATGAGAAACTCCAACTTCGTCGAAAACTCCTGTGTTCTCGATTGGATTGTGGCGGTTATTGCACTTTTCACGTTCTGCGTGGAGAGACCGATACCTGCTATGGATATGTCCACCTTCGACCGGGGGTTGAAGAGTAGCTTCGCTAATGGCTTCGAAATGAAGTTGGACATGGAGGCCGAGTCCAACAAGGCCCTCGCCTGGTGCTCATTGCCGTGGTCATCGATCACGTTGAGGACAACCGTTTCCAACAAAACCGTGTTGCATGCAGTTTGGGCTGCCATGCTGACTTGAGGAGGAGCGGAGCTCTGGGATTCTACACTTGTGGATGGAGACGGTTGCTGAGTAGAAGTTGATGATGACACGGAGGAACTCGGCGACTTCGATAGAGCAGGATCGTGCAGTAACGAGTGATGTTTCTCACGACAAGTGCGACAAGTGAACTTCGACGAACACTTCTTTGATTGATGCCCGCTGCCCAAACAATTCCAGCACAACCGCTTCTGCGTTACGAGCTCTCGGCGAAGGCGTACATCCTTCCCAAGGAAGATGGGACAGTTGCGTAGAACGTGATTGTCGGGACACGACAGGGGACATGTTGGTGTTGTATTGGAGGATGCAGCGGCGCTGGCTGCGAACTTGATTTTGGCGGACTTCGGGGTGGTCCCGGCCACCTTTGACGGCGACGCCGGCTGCTGATGATGCTCGTAGCCGACGGAATTCAGCACTCGCACACGTTGGTAGAGGAACTCCACCAGCTCGTCGTATTTGACATCATCCTGCGTACTTGTCTTCTCCTCCCAGGCTCGCAAAGTGGATTGGTCCAGCTTGTACGACATAATATTCACCAACGGCGTATCCCAATGCTCCACGGGTTCGTTGAGTTTGGCCAGGGCCCGTACATGGCGCTGGAAATCGTCGACCAGGCTGTGGAGGCGTTTAGCAGATTCCTGCTTCACCGTTGGCAAGTCGTAGAGTGCCCGGAACAGTTGACGCTTGAGACACCGACGGTTGTCGTATCTCTTGAGCAAAGCGTCCCAAGTGCAAGCGTAATTGTCGGCTTCGATTTCGACGGATTCGAAGGGTTTCTTCGCTTCCCCTTCGAGTGACTGCAACAGATATTGCAGTTTGGCGACTGTTGGTATGTCCGCATTGGAGTGGACCATGGACGAGAATGTGTCCCGAAACGACAACCAACGTGAAAAATCGCCATTGAAACGTGGTAGGTCGATCTGCGGTAAGCGGAGGTGGAAGGGGGCTGGTTGTGCGACGAAGGACGAGTTCAGCTGTGCTGGGGCAGCATCGGTGGGGCGTTTAGACAGCAAATACCCCTTCGCTGCGCAATATCGATGCTCGAAATCCACTCTTTCCGTCAGATGTGCCTCCAGATTCTCCGGATCCAGCCGCTCGATGGTATCTTGCACATCCGAAAAGGCAACATTCACTCGGTCTAGGGTTTCGATTCTAACTTGCACTTGACACCTGTCCCGCACTGCTTCGAAGTCTCTGACGAACTTCTCAACAGCGTCTCGAATGGCGGTTAACGACTGCCGCTGGACCAATTTGTCCGTAAGGATTTTGTCGTCCTTCGGAGCCATTGTTGGCGAGCACACAAACGGAAAACGTACGGAAACGGTAGCAAATCGAAAACGGATCTCCTTCCCGACGCGAGCTACTCGTTTCTTCGCGAAACCGAACCGGCGAGGCGCAAATACACTAATCGAACGACCAAATCCTTCCCGTCACGGTGTATTGGCCTTCGCGGCGAAAATTTCGACGGGAAAGGGATGTTTAATCGAACGAAAGCTCCTTCCCGTCGCGAACAATCCCAATCCTACGCGGAACGCAATCAAGGGCGCGAACGGATTCCGCTTGAGTTGCGCACCGTCTCCCACCAATTGCCACAATGACTTAAAAAATGCGAAAAAGTCACCCAACTTTCATCAACCAAATGAAGTAAAGTTCAAATTGGTTGGAATAATGTTTCACTTTATGTTCTTAAATGCTACTGCAAGCCACATGCATAGAAAATGGAAAGAACTCACCGGATTCGTTGCTTCGATGGTCGTTCCAACCCCATCGGCGGTCTGTGTGCCACCACCAATCGAAAAAGTATGGCGCAGCAGCGGCGGGGGACCGGAGTAACTTCACCAGCGTCGAAAATGGCTTCGATGACGATGGCAATCGTGGGGGTCAATCACCTTCCTGGATGACCACGAGTCACAAGATGGCCACGAAGTAATCTCCACACCACAGCACAGAGTAGTATCCGCCTTGATACTCTCCCGAGCGCGAAGATTTTGCACTAACACACAATTTTGCCCACCGTTGGCACTATAGTTTGATTGCACGAGCTAATTAATTAGCTATCACCGTGCGACACACGCGCGCGAATCGTTCGTTCCACTCACTGTCACTGAGGTGTACCCGCCTTGGTACAGCCTGCAAGCGCGATGGCGCCGTTCACCAAAGTACAATGGCACCGCACAATTGACCAACGTGGTCAGCAATTTGTTCTTTTACCGGTACTTAAAACGCACTTTTCGACCGCGGTATGGCCTTCGATCCGGCTCGAAGGACCAAAAAATGTTCGAGCGCGAACTATGCACGGAATCGAAGGGCTTTCTTCGCTGCCGTAGCAGCCACCGAATCGCGCGTAAAAGTCCGGCACACACTAACGATAATCACTGACCGGGGGCTTGGGTCGCCACAAGCCCTTTGTGTCCAGTACCACTGCCAATTCTTCAGATCTAGGCCGTCTTGGCTCTTCGGCCCTTTCACTAGGGCCCGAACGATGCACACCACACTCAAAAACGGCTAAGTCCCGTGGTAACCGGACACTTAGCAGATTGAATCGAATTCAATCACCACCGAACAACAGCGAGAACGACTAAGTGTCGTGGTAACCGACAACTTAGGAAAAAACGACTCGATTGTAATTACCACTGCACAAAACGAACAAAGTCCCTTGGTAGCGGGGGACTTGTGATTTATTTAGAAGAGAAGCGACCGCGTGTACGTTTTGCTATGGGTTCTATTTGGTACTGAGGTTTGTTATTTACAATATGTACAATGATTCTGTTTCTCCTACCTGCACGACAGTCCACAGATGGTGGACAGTGGCTAGCGTGCGCATGCGCGCTCTTCTCATTTTCTGCCTCTCGGAGACATTACGATATCAATTGGGTTACAAATCTGTATAACACTTTGGGGATCAATTTCAACATATCTTAAGCTAAATGGATTAGTTGGATGGGCCCGGCTCCAACACTGTGAGAAAATAGTTAGTTTGATTGTATGATTGATGATACGCGCACTTGTAGGCTTTCCTTGAATAGGGCAGAGGTTCTCAAACACGTCACACAAGGAACATTTGTGAATGGCGCGGAAGTGAATTGTGGGAAGGAAACCACTTTCTTGTAAGTTACTAATATTAAGAATATGATGGAATTTGTTATTAATTGTTAATAAAATTTGCAGTTGAGCATCGCTGAAAACAAGTCGGCTGCTACAAAAAATCTGGTTTCCCTTCGGGAACAGGTATTATATTCAGCTTTCAATTTATGGAAAAAGATTTAAAATTGGTTGAACAAAACGCAAGATATTTGAATTTAAGTATATTTCATATTTTAAAAAGTTGTATAACTCGATATTGAGCTAAAACTCAAAAACTGTTTTACTTAAAAAATTTTGAAGCACGCTTTCGAAATCAGCGCTAAATTGTGCTTCAAAAACTTTGGTCGTTGACAGAAGTTCACGACTTTTGTTTTATTTTGTAAACTAGTGTAATCAGAAAAACCTTAAAAAGTTGTTTTTTTAAGATTTTGTTCTGGGACACCCTAATATACATAATAAGTTTGATATTTTAAAATGGCATCATATTCTCTTATGTAATTTGCTTCTTTGACACCAATGCTGTAGGAGTTAGGCAAAAATTACTAAAATTCGTGAAAGCCAAATGTGGCGTAAAAACTAGCCTTTTGCTGAGCATTTCTTACAAAAATAGAAAACCTGGTGAAATATATTTAAAACTTGCAAAATTTCAGCCGATTTCCACATGATTCATAAATTGTGCCTTACCCGTTTTTTCTCCACAATTTATGAATCAGGCATTTTGCTCAATTTTTATGTGAAGTTGCCATTCTATAGCACATTGCCTTCATAAACATGCTGATTCAACACGTTACAGTAGGTTACTGCTCCATTTTTCCTCGAAAAGCTGTACAGAAACGTCTAAATTGTCATTTTTTTTTCTAATCGACAACAGGCGTACGTCTTGCAAAAGTGACCAAAAAATGGCAACAATGACAGCATAAAAATCACGCCGACAATTTTCGTTGATTTCGGAAACAAAATAAGATTCCGCGCTATAACAACTGTTGTGATGTTCGATGTACACAAGGATTTGTCCAACAAAAATACTATTTAGATAATTAAATTAATTAATTATCGATTTTTGCGGCTTAACCAGCCGAATGGAAGTTTTACTTTATTCCAAAAGCTAGACTTTACATATACTGGCGTGAGTGAGAAATGGACAAATTGAGGTGAAATTTGCGAAAAAGTTACTCGTCCTCTCGGTGAGACTCGAACTCACGACTCCAGGAGTAACTTTTTCGCAAATTTCACCTCAATTTGTCCATTTCTCACTCACGCCAGTATATGTAAAGTCTAGCTTTTTGTACTATTTAGATGTTTTGTGACAAGTTACCTTTTGATTTTGTTATTTTGAGCAAGCTGATTCATAAACTGTGGGTGAATAGCACACGAACAGACTCGGCGCTGATCAGCATTGTTGGCTGTTCCTTTTCGCCGTTGAGCTGTTGCGTTGCAGCCAATCCTGTCATTTCATTGCTTTCGATGCTTTTTGAATAGCCCATCGCGAAGCATCATGTACCTACTGGAAACTCTATTGGTATGGTGTCGGTACACGCGAATGTTGCTTCTGTGTGCGTGTCGAGCGTTCGTGCCGTAGCTTCTAACCCCACGTCTCCACTAGACAGAAAAGTCTTACCATTTTGCTGCCAAAAAGAGAAAACGTAACAGAAATGATCAACACCGCTGCTTTCCATGCAAATAGCGAGAGAACATTTCTGTCATGACACATCTGTCCAGCAAAATGACAAGACATTTCTGTCTAGTGGAGACGTTGGGTAAAATCAACCCATTCGGTGTTGTTCGGCTGTTCGGGCGAGTTTGTAGCGGCACTGTCAGATGTGTGCAAAATCGTTTGTGAGTTACATCATGTTCGTTTTGTCACTTCTTTGCCTCTGGTCATCGCTGAGCAATGTACAGTTCAATCGTATGCGATAAAAATACAACTGATAAGTTGATTGAGCACTCGCGAGGTGATAATTTGCATCATTGCTCTTAACCCTTCAAGACGCGCACCGCTTTAAAAAGTACAACACCACCAAAAAAAACCTCGCTCATCGTATGCAGCGCGAGCGCGGTGCAGTATTAGTAACAAAAAAGCGCGCGTCCGGAAAGGTTAAAATCGATGAACATGTGATGTGTGGGCACTAGACTGGGTCAACAAAGTCTTTTTTTCGGAACAAAGCTTTTTCGATTCATTTTAGCGTCCAAAGTTACTGTGCAAAATTTGGGAGCGATTGGTTGCTTCCCCGTTTTCCGCATTGCGATTGAAATTTGTATGGAAGTTAGTATGGGAAAACGTGCTTTTTGCCATTTTTTAATAAATTGAAATTTTTCGTCTAAAACAATCTAACCAATGACGGTAAAGTATAGCCTAGGATATGCCGGAAAACTTTGCCGAAGACCGCAAAGTGATCCGACACTTGTGAAAAAAGTTATAACGTACTGATTGCCCGGTGGTGCTTAACATTTAACATGTAAAGGAATAATATCAATAACAAAATCTCAATTTTTGGCCTAAGTTACCAGGCGAATAACTTTTTTCACAAGCGTCGGATCACTTTGCGGTCTTCGGCAAAGTTTTTCGGCATATCCTAGGCTATACTTTAACGTCATTAGTTACATGGTATTGGACAAAATAATTCAACTTATGGGTAAAATGCAAAAAAGTACGTTTTCCCATACTAACTTCCATACAAATTTCAATCGCAATGCGGAATACGGGGACGCAACCAATCGCTCCCAAATTTTGCACACTTGTTTTGGACGTTAATATAGATTGAAAAAGCTTTGTTCCGGGTTGATACGATCAAATTTAAAGTTTCTCTATACAACGTTGACCCACTCTAGTGGGCACGTTGTATTCACGGAATTTTTGCATCACCTGGCGGATGGCGAACATCTGGTCCGTTGTAGCGCGTTCACTCATGAATCCAACCTGAAATTGCCGCACGAACTCTCTTGCAATCGGTTATGGACGGCGGCATAAAATTTGAGAGAGTATCTTGTAGGCAGCGCTCAGTAGTGTGATCGCGCGGTTGTTCCCGCAATCTAACTTGTATTCTTCAACCACTTAACCTAATTTACAGCACTTTTGTCTAATGGGGCACTGCGTGAGCGATTCCAATAGGCAGCTGCACTACGCAGCGCCTAAATGTATTCTATTCTAATTCTGCTACTATATCGCACTGGTTGCCTTTGCGCTGCTGTCACTTTTATATCCTGTACATGGTAGAATGATGAGCACGAAAATGTTGATGTTGAGGTTCTTGTTCCTTTTCCAGTCCGATTGGGGGTCCATTATGAGTTGCCGTTAGCCGATATCCAAGTTTCCGGGTCCATTGGAGCATATGCTTAGAAGAGGGTCAGGTGTCAGCCGCTCTCGGGGGGAAGAGCAACTGACGAAAAATTGCAAGTGTCGGTGCTGGGATCGAACCCATGACAATCCACTTATAAAATGAACGTGTAACCACTACGACACAGGCCCTGGCTCTTTCAATTATTTTGTCTTGCATTTTTTATTGGATTATGAGATTTGCAAAACATTTGATACATCGGTACCGTAATCCGGGGTCAAATTGATCACTGTAAAACAACTTTTGCGGATAACATCAGAGCCAATTCAAATATTGCCAAAAGAATTTCTGTAAACCCAGTACCCTGTAGATCTCCATGGAACCATGTAACGGAATTTTGTTCAACAAATTTAAACTTTTTGTTAAATAACTCCAAATATCAAAAAATTGGAAATGCCACTTTGGGGCGAAATTGATCAGTGCACAATTAAGCATCGGTCGGAAAGGAAAATTTCCTTCTCCGCTTAATTTTGCTCTTCTAAAACCGAATAACGCGTTTAAAATCTTACAACTAGTGAATTTAATACTTTAAATACAAAATTAAATTTTGAAATTTCACCTTAAACGCCTAAAGGTAGGCCATTTAATTTGAAATAAGTGTTTTTATCGCAATAAATTACTTTTTCATCATAAAATGAACTTTTTTACAACTTTTTCATGTTCTGATTAGCTTCATAACTTCCTAACCAAGGTTCCACAAAAATGTTAAACAGAGAATTTACGGGAAGTCCTATTAGCAATCGATTGTTTAGTAGCAATGATTTCAGCTAAATGAGAAATACATTTCAAATTCCTTAAAAAATAAGGCAAAACTAACTTTTTTCTAAAAAATAAAAGTCTACACTCATATCTAGACAGCAACGAACTAGATGACGTAAAAAGTTTAAGATCATTACGACGCTTAAGAGTTCCTAGTATGGAATTACAATGTAGTACCCGAATGATCAATTTCACCCCGCTGATCAATTTGACCCCGGTTTACGGTACCTTCCGTTTGAAGATTCTGATCTCACATGAGATGCCGTTCGTAAATGAAATCTCAAGGATAGGAGCGATAACACCATGCCCGTAATCAAACCCCCGAGCAAAGCATCTGATCTATTGAACATGAGCTAAAATCCACTCTACATGGACTATGTTTTTCTTCTAAAGTACTTCTTAGAAGTTCTTCATAAACAGTTTAAATTCATTAAATTCATTTCACCCTTTTCTACGAATGAAAACAATGCCTTCAACATTTCTGATATAAGTTGAACCTGTTAGTTCTCCATCGCGTTTCGAATCCTGCTGTAAAACCACCCCGAAAAGTTTATTAATAAATTTCAGACCCTCTCGGTTCAACCTCCCCACGTCTCTCCAGCTTTCACTCGTTTTCCCATAACATTGTTTGATTGGTCGATATCACTCTTCAGTTCATCCTCAACAAAGGACACTAAAATTCATTTCCACTTGCTTTCGGGTGCAAGAGTGAGTGTGTATGTGCGCGCTATGCTTTCCCACCTTCTCCACATTCAACGCCTCCCAGCACCGGACACAAAAACCAACTCCACCGAACAGATTAGTTTTCCCTTTAGTATTTACTATTACCACCGGCATTGCAACCCCCCCCCCCCCCAGTCCGTATGCAGTGTCGAGTCTCACGTACTGCATATGCTGCTACGCTACCATCATCGTACCCAGTAGTTTCGGTGGTTCGGTTGGCCCTCTATAGTTAGAGAGATAGATGTAACTAACTTGGAGTTATTCAGTTCTCGTCTGATGTTTGAGAGCACGGGAGGCGAAATAGCACCACCAGTAGCAGCAACAACGTCGACAGCAAAAAAAAAGCTTCAACTCGACAAAACTTTCAACTGGTAACCCGTTTCCCCATCCGCTCGGGCTCCCACCACTTGCTGAGTCGACTAGAGCGCAATAGTTGCATTTTCCCTGCTGTCTTGGATCTACACCGCACAGCGTACAGCATACACAATGGCTTTTTGTGCACCGAGAACGACGACGACGACAACGATGACGACTGCAGCAGGGAAGAGAGCTGGTCGTGCTACTACTGGCTGCTGCTGCTCCTACGAGAAAAAGCGCTTCTGATATTTTATGTATAAACTTACTTCAAAACTGATTCATTGTGATGCGATGCTCCGGCTCTGGCTGATGGTGAAAAGGGACCCGGCGCGACGGATTGCACTGACGACGGAGCAGAGACGGGAAGGGACCCAAAAGCAACATATTTGCAACCGAACCCCCTCCGGGTCGGCTCCACGCCATATCCATCCACGCAGTCAGCTTGTCCCGAGTGGGAAAACTGCCATTGCATCCGTACCTTCCTAAACCACCTTCACTGGCTCTGCACTAACCAACCAGCACAACAGTAGCGACGGGAGCGCAGTGGAAAAACGTGTTGCAAGGATAGAGCAGACGACGACGATGAGGACAGAGTCAGAACGCGCTCCAGCAAGGATTGCAACACGAATGTCATACCTACTACCTATACCTTACGGGAGGCAGAGGATCTAGAACGGGCACCTACCTCCTGTGTGTGTATGGTGGAGCAACAGAGCAAACAACGAGCAAAAACTTTCTCGCTGCAACAGAAGCAGCACAGGAGCACCGGCTGGTTGGAAGGGTTGCAACGAGAGGGTTGAAAGTTTTTCCGAGGCAGGGGAAAATGTGAAAAAAGAATACCCAAAACAGAACTTAAGCGCCAAAGGTGGGGAAGCGAGTGAGTGCGAATGGTGGATGACTGGCTGGCTGGAAAGCAGTTTTCGTCCTCATCGTTTGCTGGCTCCGGTATTGCACACATCAACGAACCAAACCGTGTAGTACGATGCCAGGATGCGATGAAGTGTCTAGGCGTCAGGCAGGGCCGACAGCTGGGTGGGTGGTGGTTGGGATTTTTTTTAACATAAAGCAAATATGATTCGGGGATGAAATCCGGATTGATGATTTGATTTTTTTTTTCTGTTATTCTGTTATTCTGTTATTCTGTTATTCTGTTATTCTGTTATTCTGTTATTCTGTTATTCTGTTATTCTGTTATTCTGTTATTCTGTTATTCTGTTATTCTGTTATTCTGTTATTCTGTTATTCTGTTATTCTGTTATTCTGTTATTCTGTTATTCTGTTATTCTGTTATTCTGTTATTCTGTTATTCTGTTATTCTGTTATTCTGTTATTCTGTTATTCTGTTATTCTGTTATTCTGTTATTCTGTTATTCTGTTATTCTGTTATTCTGTTATTCTGTTATTCTGTTATTCTGTTATTCTGTTATTCTGTTATTCTGTTATTCTGTTATTCTGTTATTCTGTTATTCTGTTATTCTGTTATTCTGTTAGTCTGTTATTCTGTTATTCTGTTATTCTGTTATTCTGTTATTCTGTTATTCTGTTATTCTGTTATTCTGTTATTCTGTTATTCTGTTATTCTGTTATTCTGTTATTCTGTTATTCTGTTATTCTGTTATTCTGTTATTCTGTTATTCTGTTATTCTGTTATTCTGTTATTCTGTTATTCTGTTATTCTGTTATTCTGTTATTCTGTTATTCTGTTATTCTGTTATTCTGTTATTCTGTTATTCTGTTATTCTGTTATTCTGTTATTCTGTTATTCTGTTATTCTGTTATTCTGTTATTCTGTTATTCTGTTATTCTGTTATTCTGTTATTCTGTTATTCTGTTATTCTGTTATTCTGTTATTCTGTTATTCTGTTATTCTGTTATTCTGTTATTCTGTTATTCTGTTATTCTGTTATTCTGTTATTCTGTTATTCTGTTATTCTGTTATTCTGTTATTCTGTTATTCTGTTATTCTGTTATTCTGTTATTCTGTTATTCTGTTATTCTGTTATTCTGTTATTCTGTTATTCTGTTATTCTGTTATTCTGTTATTCTGTTATTCTGTTATTCTGTTATTCTGTTATTCTGTTATTCTGTTATTCTGTTATTCTGTTATTCTGTTATTCTGTTATTCTGTTATTCTGTTATTCTGTTATTCTGTTATTCTGTTAGTCTGTTATTCTGTTATTCTGTTATTCTGTTATTCTGTTATTCTGTTATTCTGTTATTCTGTTATTCTGTTATTCTGTTATTCTGTTATTCTGTTATTCTGTTATTCTGTTATTCTGTTATTCTGTTATTCTGCTATTCTGTTATTCTGTTATTCTGTTATTCTGTTATTCTGTTATTCTGTTATTCTGTTATTCTGTTATTCTGTTATTCTGTTATTCTGTTATTCTGTTATTCTGTTATTCTGTTATTCTGTTATTCTGTTATTCTGTTATTCTGTTATTCTGTTATTCTGTTATTCTGTTATTCTGTTATTCTGTTATTCTGTTATTCTGTTATTCTGTTATTCTGTTATTCTGTTATTCTGTTATTCTGTTATTCTGTTATTCTGTTATTCTGTTATTCTGTTATTCTGTTATTCTGTTATTCTGTTATTCTGTTATTCTGTTATTCTAGCGTAGAATTTTGCCAGTCCCAACCCTCGTCTCCCAAAAAAAAATCCACGTAGTATATGAACGGCTCCAAAGGCGCTTGCGAGGTGATGGTGGCGCCACCTCAAAAGCTTCTTTTGGTGTTTTGGTATAGATAAATTGCGTTTTCTGGAAAAAATGGTTAAGGGCCGTGTCCAGTAGAGAAAAAAAACTGCATTTGGTGTAGACTCAAAATAGTGGCATGTGACATATAAAGCATTGAGTAAGTATGGTATTAGGGTCACTTAAATATGGATAGTTTTTATACATTTTACTAATAGCTTTCGATTTTTTTTAAATACAACCCTGATTTTCAATCATACAGCAAGGCAGGAGTGCATTCCAAAAAACGCAAATGACATTTACGAGAGAAAGGTACCAAAAGCACAAATACCTACCAACCAAAGCAGTGTTGTCGTCGTCGCAT